>NC_000080.6:45269944-45567444 GCF_000001635.26 Mus musculus | reverse complement strand
TCTAGGCTACATAGTGTCTCAAAAAAATTTTTTAAAGGGTAGGCAAATGGTTCAAAGGGTAAAAGAGTTGACCATGCCACCCCGGTGACATGTGTTTGAATTCTAGAACTTGTGTAAAAGCAGGAGAGAGCTGACAAACAAACATTGTTCTAGTCTTCTCATGCATGTCACGGCATGCATGTTCATATATGTACACATGTCCAAACACATGCCCACACAAAATAATAAATAAATAAACATTTTAAAGTCACTGTGGTGCAGCCAGTGTTGAGGCATGTCCTGGTCTAGCTACTGGAATTCAGAAGTACGAAAGGACTTCTTCAGGCACTCAGGCAGGTCTGCTGGTACCTCCCTGGGGGGCAATTTACAAACATAAGATCTGAGAGCCAGGCAAAACAGACCTGATTTTGCTGGCTAGATTTTTGTCAACTTGACACAAGCTAGGGTCCTCTGGGAAGAGGGACCCACCACTGAGAAAATGCCGCTATCATATTAGCTTGTAGGGCATTTTGTTGATTAGTGATTGACACAGGAGAGCCCAGCCCACTGGGTACTGTCTCTGAGCAGTTGGTCCTGAGAGATGTAAGAAAAGTGGCTGACAGAAGTTAAGAGCATGCTTGTTCTTGGGACAATTCTGGTTGCCTTTCCAGCACCCACAAGAAGGCTCATAACCCTCTGGAACTCCCGGCCCAGAGAGATCTAATGCCCTCTTCTGGCCCCTGAGGGAACTGCACGTCTGTGGTACAAATATATACATGCAAAACGCCCATACATACAAAATTTAAAAAGAAAGGGAGGGACGGAGGGAAGGAGGGACGGAGGGACGGAGGGACAGAGGGACGGAGGGACGGAGGGACGGAGGGACGGAGGGACGGAGGGACGGAGGGACGGAGGGACGGAGGGACGGAGGGACGGAGGGACGGAAGGACGGAGGGACGGAGGGACGGAGGGAAGAAGAGGAAGGTAGTTGAACATGATCCTAGCGGACACTCTGTGGTTCTGCCTCAGCTCCTACCTCCAGGTTCCTGCGTGAGTTCCCGCCCAGACTTTCCTCCATGATGAACCATAGGACAAATAGAGCCGTTCTTCCCCGATTGTTTTTGGTCATTGTTTATATCACAGTAACAGAAACCTAACTAAGACACCAAACATGAAAAGGAGCGGGGCACACATAGCACCCATGACTTGCCTATTTAAAGAGCTATTTGACGTTTGACAGTCGAGAGATGTGAGGTACGAGTTAAAGAGAAGATATGTAAGAGGCTTGCGGTGAGCTCGACGGCAGCAGAGCACATGCTAAGCCTGCTCCAGGGCCTGGGTTTCCTCCCCAGCACCAACGTGGTGGGGGAGGTAAACACCACATCTATTAACTATAAAGAAGGCCCACATTTCTGCCTCCTAGACTAGCTTTCGCTGGGAAATGGTCTCCAGATGAGGGTGGGGCTCTGGGTCTGTGAATGGGTCTTCGCTGGGTGGGGATAGCCTCCCCAGCTCAACTCTCAGGCTCCTGTTACCAGCTGACCAGTTGAGGGAGCGAGAAGGCCCGTCTGGCTGTGGGTTCTTCCCGCACAAACTCTTTGCAGCTTTCCTAACAGCTCTCCCTCATCCCTGCAATGTTTTGGCAGCTTTAGGCCCTCTGCTTCTCCTCCCTTTCCATTTGCTTAGTGCTTCCAGCCACAGGGGAGACCCAAAACCCAGCGGAACATCCCGGAATGCAGAGCATTTGCAATAAGTCGCAGCTGCAGAGGTGCCAGCGAGGGCTGTTCTAGACTTACGGGGAAGGGGCGGGGTTGTCCACACGCAGCTGCAGAACCTTCACAGGCTGAACCCAAAACGGAGCGTAGCAATGGGGACAATGAAGCAGCTGTCTGGGGAACCATGGCTCTGAACTTCCCACCAGCTCTCCGCGGGGCCGTCAGCCCACTAGCCTGCCATTCTCTGGCTCTTAAAGATCTACACAGGAAACACAAACTTCTGGATTACAGAGGATTGCAAATTGCAAATTGGCTTTTGGAAAATGATCCCTGGACGGCTTCTACCCAGCAGTCGTCAGGGCTGAGCCCAGAGCTCTGCAGTGTGCTATTTTAAGCTGCACTTTTAAGATGCAGAAGGCAGTTCTCTGCTTTTCTAATGACAGAGGGGCATTCACTGGCTGTGTCTGTCTAAAAGCACGCCCCTCCTTTGAAGTTCTAGAGAGAGGGAGTTTGGGTGGCAAAACATTACCCATTTTTACTAACAATTGTGAACAGAGGATTCATTCATAGCACTCACCCAAAATAGTCAAAACACCATAAAATAAGAAATGAGTACCCACCTCGTGTCTACCTACGCCAGGCATCTACTTCCCTGATTAGAAGCAAACATGGGGCCTCCCAGTTTCTTTCTTGTCTGTTTTTACAGAAATGTTATTTGAGTACACAAATATGCCTACAGTGTGTAAGGTTTTTGTGCAAATATCAAAACTGTTACACGTGTTGACTTCTGAAAACACACACACACACACACACACACACACACACAAATACACCAAAAAACAAAAATAAACCAGCTTTGAAAACTCCCATCAGTCCAAATAGAATTGCCTTGTCTGTTCATCGTAGCCAGCAAATTGAACAGTTTAATGAGCTTATGTGCCTGCTTGTTTGCGTGTGTCGATTACTTTCAGTCTTTCCCTATTGTAAACTGTGTTTCAGCCTGTGTGGCTGGGGAGCAGGTCTCCTCCTTTCCCACCGTGGCTGTGAACTCAGGGACTAGAACATAGGTCATCAGCCTTGATCCTGTGAGCTTCTCTCAAGTGAGGCATCTTGCCAGACCTGTGCCACTGTCTTTGAACATAAATTATGTACAGGTATAATCTTGGGGGGGTGGAGGTTGCTATGCAAACGTTAACTTTGTTTGCTTTTGTTGTTATTTGTAGCAATATCTTGCAATACTCCCCCAAGAGGCCTGACATTTGCTATGTGGTACAGGCTGATCTCAAAAGTGTGACAACCGGCCGGGCAGTGGTGACCAATGTTTTGTTGTTGTTGTTGTTGCTGTTGTGAGTTTTTTGAGACAGGGTTTCTCTGTATAGCCCTGGCTGTCCTGGAACTCACTTTGTAGACCAGACTGGCCTCAAACTCAGAAATCCGACTGCCTCTGCCTCCCAAGTGCTGGGATCAAAGGCATGTGCTACCACTGCCCAGCTTTTTTAACTTTTTAAAACTAGTTTTTTGTGAATTTCACATAATGCACCCCAGTTCCGCTCATTTCCCCGTCCCTTTATATCCAACCCCCGCCCCCAAGGAAAACAAAACAACAAAACGAACAAACCCATCTCACCTTGGAAGCTGCAGTGTATCATGGTTTGTCACACAGTCACCCCTTTGTCCACACAGCTCTACTTACAAATGCTCATTACAGTGAGTTGTTCTGTTGGTGAGCTGAGTATATTGTTCTGGTTTGAGGCATCTGGCTTCTGCCACACCGTTAATTCTAGCTCCTCCTCCTCAGGACTGCTCATGGATATGCCACTGTTGTCCTGTGTTACAGACATCCTGCAGCTTTGGTTTGGCAGGCCCAGTCCTTTCACATGCTCCAGCAGTTGGGGTAGATATTGGGGTGAGCTAACTCAAAGTCCTGGATCTGGGCCTGGGTGGTAGCTGAGTTGGTCAGACCTCCAGCTTCTCTCACTCTTCCCCCAGTAAGGGGCGGGGCCTGCTCTCCTGCTCTCCAGCCCTTGGGGCCAGTTCACCAGAGCCCCACCACCACCAGGGCCAGTTCTACTGTGCAGCCCAGGCAAGGTGCCAAGCCATCTCTCTGGAGTGCTGAAGGCATTGAGAGGCAGATAGCTCTGCTCAGCCCTGAGACATCTACATGGCCTGAGGCAGCAGCCCAGACCAGGGACTTCCACATGGCCTTTGGTGGTAACATGAGTCACATCAATATAGACCCTTGCTGCTTCAGGGCTGTGGACCCAGGCATGGCCCAGAGAACAACAGCACAGGCTAGGACTTCACCTCAACCTCAGTTGCCTGCCTCTGACCTGCCTGCCTCTGCCTCCCGAGTGCTGGGATTAAAGGCGTGTACCACCACGCCTGACCGGTTGTTTTTAATCTTATTTCTTCACTTATTTACTGGGGAGGGAGGTGTCACGGCATGCATATAGAGGTCAGAGGTCAGAGGAAGACTTATGGAGATCCACTGTCTCCTTCCATGACGTGAGTGCCAAGGTGAGGTCAGGTCATCAGCCTTAGTGACAAGTGCCTCCATCCACCAAGCCATCTTGCCCACCCTGTGTGACTTCAGCCTGTGCCCTTCCTTTCTAAACCACAGTTAAGGAGAAAACAGTGGGTAGCGTTCCTAGTGCTCTGCCGACATCGATGTGACTTCCAGGGTAGCAGACAATATCTTCTAACCAACAAGCACATAATGAAAACGAGACGGGGATTTGTTGATAAGTTTGATCAACACCTATGAGATTTTCATGTTTTGTTAGGCTGCTACTAATGGAAATTTGCGTATAAAGCCAATTCTTCTTTCTCCGTATGTTTAATTTTTGTTAAAGAACTTTGGACTGTGGGGCTGCTTTCTCCTCTTCTTTAATGAGTGAGCACCTGAAGACAGGTGTTTACATGGTGGCATAGACTCTTCATCCCAGCACACAGGAGGCAGAGACTGGCAGGTCACTGTGAATTCAAGGCCAGCCTGATACAAAGAAAGTTCTAGACCAGTCAGGTAATAATGAGACTCTATCTCAGCAATAACAAAATAAGACAGTCTGAGGGTGTCCCTCATGACCAGCATGCACAAGTGCTTGGTGTGATTCCCAGGGCTAAGAAAAAGGCACACTATTATAATTCATGGTACAGATACATTCTTTAAAAAAAAAAAAAAAAAGTAAATGGGGCAGACAATGGTCCCAGAACTCAGGATCTGGGGATTGCAATGATTTCAATGTGAAATGTCTCTCAGACATTGCGTTTAAACAGTTGGTCCCCAGCTGTGGCACTGCAAAACCTTTTAGACATGGAGCCTACTTGACCGATGATGGGGCTAGAGGGGACTAAATTTCTGGGCTCCAACTCTAGCCAATCACCCTAACTGCCCCTGCAATGTCACCAGCTGCCTCACCCTCCCACCGTCACCACAATCTACGTGTTGGACCGCCTTCCCTACCATTATGGACTGTATCCCTCAAACTCTAATCTGAAACAAGCTCTTCTTTCCTGTATGTTTGTCTTCAGCGAATTTTGCCACAGCAATGGCAAAAGCCGCTAACACAGGGTTTGTTTGGTTTTTTTTTTTTTTTCCTATACGCAATATCTGAAGCAGGCTTATGTGTGAATGCCAGTTTGAAGATAATGACTATCATACCTGCCAGGAAATTATTTGGGAGACTCAAGCTAAAGCTACATACATAATTGTCCATTCTTTCTTTCATTCAAATCCTTGTCTGCCCGTGTTAAAGGTTCTGGAAAAAGTCCATAGTGCAGGAAAGCTGCTATTATGGTGGAGTCAGAATTGCGTGGGAGTGTGCTCGTGTGAGTCACTCTGCTGGCAAGAACAGCCCACAGGGCCCACAGGAAAGGAACTGTGTGTGCATCTGGAGCTGATGAGGAGGGAGCAGAGACACAGGAGAGGAAAAGCCATAGCGGTGATTGATTCTGACAGTGGATCCTGACGGTTCATTTCGGATCTCTCTCTGTCTGGGTCTCCTGGACTCTACTCAGTCTAGTCTCTCCACCTACCTTGTTACTTTCTTCCAACTACTGTCTGCATCCATTTCAGTTGGGCTCAGCCACTTTCAAGGACCTGACTGGGCTTATCCCACATCTTTACAGTCATGATGAAGGCCATCTAAAGAGAAGGTTGCAACCGGAAGCAGAGATTTCATTATAAGGAAAGAGAGAAAGAGAAGCTCTATAAGTTTGAAAATAGAATTACAAACTTGCCAACCCACCCCATGACCAGCACAGCTAAGTCTCCATGACTGAAGAATATTCTAAATATCTGCATGGAGTACCAGGGGTCTCCAGGCATTGGAGCTCAAGCGCAGTGCAAACAAAGCATTTCTCATTTGTATTATGGAAGCCTGGGTCACTGTCACCTCCTGTGTCACCTTCCATCCTTGTTGGTTGCTTTTTGCAGGTATGGAGACTAGAGATGACCCCCATTGTAATCTGGAAGACCACCAAAACAGAGCCCCCATCAGCCCAGATGCCCAAGTGACTCCATGAAGGAGCACCCCCACCCCCACCCCCACCACACCCCATGCTCTGTGGGCTTTCCTACGACTGCTGAATGAGTCAGAAATAAAGCATATGGTGTTATTCACTGTGAGGTCGATTGGTTACAGAGGCCAATGCTTCTAACTCATTGGTTCCTAGTGAACTCTTTCTCTTGAGCGCCTTTCGGGAGGATACACAAGAAAGGATTCATCAAGGGAACTTAACCACAGCATTTGTGCAGGATGCCTTTCCTTTTCCCTTCCAGGATCTCTCTCTGGTCTCTGCACTCCAAAGACTGACTGACCGGCCAGCAGGGGCCTCTCAGCTCTAGGACTGCCTGGGGTATGGTGGTTTTCTGTCCTGACTTGCTCGCCATCTTCTCCTCTGAACTTGCCTTATATGGCTTCTTCTACTCTGGACTCAGATCTCCATCCCCTGCCATTGCCTGAGGCACGTGGAGTGTGGCACCAGCCAGACCCAGGTTACTACAGCATCCCTAGCTAGGATGCTAGATCACGCCTTTGTACTGTCTTTTTCAAGTGAACACCCCGGGAATCCTTTGAAAGCACGACCTGTTTCTCGGGACACAACACTGTTTTATCTTCATGCTCACGAGCACCAACAGCAAATGCTGTTATCTCCAAACCCCAGTGAGTAGCTGTACATTTAGAACCGTCAATAGCATTCACAAGCTGTGAGGTCAAGGCCAATTAATGCATATTTCTCTAATGGTACCTGGAAGTTCTCAGTAGCTCCAACTTCATCTCTCTCCACTACCCAAACCTAATACCAGACCCTTTAGGCTTTCATGAGCTCAGCTCCACATCTCTTCATCTACATCACATGACAGAGGGACTCTGTGGTCCTCTATCTGGAGTCGCCTTCCATGTTCCTTTTCACCTAACTCTTGGCAGCCTTTCAAAACTTAGCCTATTCTTTGCCATCTATACTCGACTAACATCCCCACCCACCCACCCATAGGCTACACACTTCCCATTCCAAAGCTGCTGTCAATCTGTGTACGCACAAGGGATGCTGTACCTACTCTGCTAGCCTACTGTTCTCCTGCTCTTGACTTCTGGACATCCGAGATTGCCTTTTATTTACTTATTTAGAGACAGAGTCTCACTGCAAAGTCAAACTGCCCAGGCTAGTTTGTGGGATTCTTCTGCCTACAGGTTGTAGAACACTGTCTTCCAGGTCTATAACATTACCATTGGTGTCTTTAAAACAAGCAACTGTGATGTAGGAAAAGAGGGCTGCTTCTTCTCTTCCAGGACACTTAATTCCCTCTCCCCACAGAATAATTGACACTCTACCCTTAACGTGCACAACCCAACACAAACTCCCCATTAGTAGGTCCTGGGTAACCAAAGTTTGGATTTTTCACATAAAATATTTTTTAAAATTATTATGCCTTGCTTTTATTAATAATAAAGTTCTTATAACTACATTTCTATAACTAATAGATATTTCACCAAAAAATGTTCAACTCTTCCTTAGAAATGTTGATATGAAATTTGCTATGAGAAATTTGATGAGAAATTTGATGTGAGAAATTTGATATGAAATTTGATGTGAAACCATGCCAGGAAGATTGGTAAGGTAGAGCAGGTTGAGACCCGGAGACTCAGAAGGCACACACCTGAAACTCCCTGTTCCCAGCCAAATTCCTAGCAACATGTGCCATACTCCCCGCAAAAGGAAACCTGTGGTTCCCGTAGGCCCAGAACAGAGTTCTCCATGCTGATGAGACACCTAGAAGACTGGAGAACATAGCCAATAAGCTTTCCTTCCCAGACACTCTCCTCCCTGCAAAAGGTATTTAATCTCAGGTCCACCCTGAGAAGTGGGTACAGTTAGATATGCATCCATTGTCTGCCATGAACACTCAATAAACAGTTTAGAACTGTCTCTTTCATCAAAGTCCACTGTAGCCTCCCCCAGCCTTGAGTAGACTGGCTCTGACCTTGCTGCCACTGAGTATGAGACCACCTGGGGTGAAGCCTTCTGACCTAGATGGCTCTATTGTTCTGTCACCTGCCCCTGTTCTTCTCCAAGACACTGCTACCAGCTGAAAGGGCCTTGAGATTTTCAGGGGACAGCCAGCAATCCAGTAATTTACACCTACTTGCCAAAACAGTTCTTTTAGATAGATCGCCTACAGGCTGGTGAAGGGCATCAAAAATAGATCTGCAGGGGATGGGCCTCCCCACTTTATAAGCACAGACTCTGAGTAAACTTTGGGCCTTGAACAGAAATGTCTTGGTCTCTTATTTCTCTCGCTGATCTCTCCCATACAGCTCTGGCCTCCCACTCAGGAACCCAGTTAGTGTGGCCACAGGCGGCTACAATCCACAGTGGGGAGCCATGGAGAAGGCATTCGCCTACAAAGCCTCAGCTTAATTCTCTCATAGAAGGCCTCTCTATGATCCCAGCCTGCCTCCACCAAGCTAAGGACAATCACTGCTGAGACAAGCCAGAGCTCTGCTTCAGCTGCCCCTGCCCAGTCTAGATGCTGTCCCCAGTCCAGGCCCCACCCCCACCCCACCCCCACACTCCATTCTTGGCTCTTCAACTCCCAGCTGTGCCTGGATGTCCAAGAGTCAGAGGACCCCACGACCCCAGCCTCGTCACAGGTCTGGGGACCCCTGAACCAGCTCCAGCTTTGTCCTACATCTCAGACTGTGCTTTCCCACCCCCAGAGTAGGACACCCACCCCGGCGGCAAAGCATTGAATATATGGCTCCAAATATAATCTGCTTTAAAAACTGTGGAATCCATGTCTCCATAGTGTAGCATTCAGTGTTGGCTGAAATTATGGTTCCATCCAGCTCCACGTCTTATTCACAGCAAGACTTGGATGATTCTCCCAGTTCTCTGTGCCCCAGTTACCATCTGTAATGGGGAGAAACAATACATATCTCACAGGATGATGTGAGGATGGTGTAGAAAACACTTAGAGCCGCCCCTCCCCGGCCCCGGGAGCCCCGGGAGCGGCCGCGGAGCCGCCACCCAGACATTGTTGCACAGAAGGCGGGATCCGCACGAAATAAATCATAATGAGTTATGCAGAAAAGCCGGATGAAATAACCAAAGATGAATGGATGGGAAAGCTCAATAACTTGCATGTTCAGCGAGCAGACATGAACCAACTCATGAACTACCTAGTCACAGAGGGCTTTAAGGAAGCAACAGAGAAATTTCGGATGGAGTCTGGGATGAAACCAAGTGTGGACCTAGAAACATTTGATGAGCGAATCAAGATTCGGGAGATGATTCTGAAGGGTCAGATCCAGGCGGCCATCGCCTTGATCAACAGCCTCCACCCAGAGCTCCTAGACACAAACCGGTATCTTTACTTCCACCTTCAGCAACAACACTTGATTGAGCTTATCTGTCAGCGTGAGACAGAAGCAGCATTGGCGTTTGCCCAGACGCAACTGGCAGAGCAGGGTGAGGAAAGCCGAGAATGCCTCACAGAGATGGAGCGCACACTGGCCTTGCTGGCCTTCGATAGCCCTGAGGAGTCGACTTTTGGAGACCTCCTCCACATGATGCAGAGGCAAAAGGTATGGAGTGACGTTAACCAGTTTCCTTCATAGGAAAAAATGGATAAATGGATACATTTATAAATCTTAATTCAAAGATAACTTTTGTGTGAGTATTGAGTTTGGATCTTTTGGTGTGGGCGGTGTGGCTCTTGGGAGGGGATGTGTGTGTGAGAGGTGAGGCTGTGGTGTTTTTTTTTTTTAATATATTTTTGGTGCTGTATGTGATGAGAGACTCATTCATAGTGGATCAATGAATAATTTCTTGTAGGTAACTTTATTTGAAAATAAAGATTTCCTTTTACTTCCAGAATAAAAAAAAAAAGAAGAAGAAGAAAAAAAAAGAGAAAACACTTAGAATCGTGTTTGACCTGCTAAAACCTGCACTAGAATGTAATCTTGTTGATTTAGTGTACTTTCAACAATATTTATTTGCATATCCATGATGCTCATCATTGAAGATCAGAATTATCAATTTAGTCTGTCAGGCTAGTCAGACCTTCCAGATTAGTCATTGTCTTAGTCAGTGACCTATTGCTATGAAGATCATCACGACAAAGGCAACTCTTATAAAAGAAAGCATTTAATTGTGGGCTGGCTTACAGTTTCAGAGGTTTAGTCCATTATCATCAAGGCAGGGAGCATGGCAGCAGGGAGCATGCCCACACGCTTGCCTCCATATGTGGTGCTGGAGAAGTAGCTGAGAGTTCTACATCCTGATCCATAGGCAGAGACAGAGAAACTGGGCCTGGCTTGGGCTTTTGAAACCTCAAGACTCACCCTCGGTGAAACACCTCCCCCAATAGAGGCCACACCCACTCCAACAAGACCACAGTTCCTAATCCTTCCAATCCTGTCAAATAGTGCCACTCTCTAGTGGTTAAACGTTAATATAGGAGCCTATGGGGCCCATTCTTATTCAAACCACCACAGTCATTTAAAATACCTTATAATTTTAGTAAATTTTAAATGTAAGCTGAAGAGCTTA
This sequence comes from Mus musculus, assembly GCF_000001635.26. Taxonomy (NCBI): domain Eukaryota; kingdom Metazoa; phylum Chordata; class Mammalia; order Rodentia; family Muridae; genus Mus; species Mus musculus. Next base: position 45,556,696 of record NC_000080.6, on the reverse strand, counting down.
CAGTTGTTCTCTGGTGACCAAGCTGTCAGACATGAGTTGTATATGGACTCTCGAAGCTCCTATCCTATTTGCCCAAGTCTGAATCCCACAGGCCTCTGCTTTGATGGCCCCTCTTTGCTACACATGCTTTTCCAACACTTCAGCTTCCAAACCTAGGGCTCAAGGAACATAGAGGAAGAGGGGTCAGAAAGACTGTAAGAGTCAGAGCGCCAAGAAGTCTGCTGTAAGGCTGCCTCTCTAGAATGAGATGCATTAACCAGAGAGGGAAACAATGAGAAAATCAATCAATACACATGATAGGAAGGCAGGGGGAAATCTCACAGGACCCCACTCCCACACAAAGAACTACAGGCAATTGATGACAGCTGAGAGAGACAGGAAAAGTTAGCCTCCCCCACAAAGGAGCCTCCTGACTGATTATCCAGGTGGTCAGCCCTGAAATCATATATACATGAACAACAAAAATGGACCTGGTAGGGTGTGTGTGTGTGTGTAAAACAATAATATTCAAAGGAAAGAAGCAATCAGCTTGAGAGAAGGTAGGGACATATAGAAGTTGACAGGAAGGGAGGACACAGAGGGGGGCTGGAGGGAGGAAAGAAAAGATGGAGGTATGATGTAATTATATTTTATTTTAAATTGGTAACTAGTAATTACATTTTTATTTAAAAACTTTTAGATTCACTCAAGTAACCGTGCATGCTATAAAGAATAGTTAAGAGAAACGTAGCTGTCAGCCTGTGAGGCTCACAGGAAATGGCCAAGGGCAGTGTCTACAGAAGTTGGTACTGGCGCTGAGATGAGCCGGATGGAGTTGGTCATTCAAAGAGCTCAGAGGAAGAACTGTCCGGGCCGACTGACTGTGATCAACAGTTTGCTTAACCCATGTAACTCTTCCCATGTAAGGTCAAGGAGAACCCTGCCTACTGACGGCTGTACCTGACAGGGGCTTACAGTGAGTATGTCTAACTAAAGAAGGGTGAGGGAGGGGATTATGAGTGCAAAGGTGTCTTGAGAGCCTGATTTGAACCTGGCCTTGAGATACAATTAACCTTTTTAAATTTGGATTTTTAAATAGGCAGTGCATTCTCTTAGGTTGAAGCCAGCATGTTTTAAAATGTATGTGACAGGGCTGGTGAGATGGCTCAGCAGTTAAGAGCACTGACTGCTCTTCCAAAGGTCTCAAGTTCAAATCCCAGCAACCACATGGTGGCTCACAACCATCCATAACTAGATCTGACGCCCTCTTCTGGTATGTCTGAAGACAACTACAGTGTACTTACATATAATAAATAAATAAATAAATAAATAAATAAATAAATAAATAAATAAATGTACATGACAACACCTGCAGCAAATCTGTCTCCAGTTTCCCAGCTCCTACACTCCACAGGGAACCGCTGTTTTCTGTTCCTTAAATACACTTATTTCCAGAATGAGTTCATGGGAGTGCAAACAAATTGCCAATATGCACTCTCCCATTTCCCCTTTATTATCAAAGCATGGAATATTTTCCCAAATTTTGCTTTCTTTTATTAATATGTTAAAACCTCTTGCCTCACCTATTCACTTTCTTTCTTGTTTTTCTCATTCTTTTGTTCACCTGTTGCAGTGATTTGTATATATGCTCAGCCCAGGGAGTGCCACTATTTGAAGGTGTGGCCTTGTTGGAGTGGGTGTGGCCTTATGAGTGTAGGCTTTAAGACCATTGCCCTAGCTGCCTGGAAGTCAGTACTCTGCTAGCAGCCTTCAAATGAAGATGTAGAAGTTTCAGCTTCCTGCACCATGCCTGCCTGGATGCTGCCATGTTCCTGCCTTGATGATAATGGGCTGAACCTCTGACCCTGTAAGCCAGCTCCAATTAAATGTGTCCTTTATAAGAGCTTGCTTGCTCTTCACAGCAATGGAAACCCTGACTAAGACACCTGGCCACATATAATTCGTTTAACCTCAAGATTTGATACTTCATTTCAAAAAAATTTTTCTTCTCTAAGCCAACCAATAAATGATATTTACTAAAGGATAAACTCATGTTGGATCATAAGTCAATGGCCTAAAAAATTATCCAACTTTATGAGTTCATTCCTGGGCATGGATCCATAAGAATACTGGCTGATATAGCAAAATATGAGTTCATTTCAACCGAGCAGGCAGCGTAAGTGTAAACGCTGCAAGGTTCGCCAAGGTCATTTGGACAAGGCATTCTGGAGTTCCCCCCAGAAGACGTTCAATCATTCTGGTCCTTCTGAGCATCGAGAATAATTTTACTTTTACCTAAATGCTAATGCAGCACAGTTTGCAAAAGGCTTGTGTGCTCAGCAAGCCTCCATGTCACTAGGGTACCAAGGTTGTTCCAGGAGGGATGCATTGAAGCTGGAACTGGAGAAGCCGTCGGCAACCATCTCAGCCCTTGGGAGGTGGAAATAGGAGACTACAGAGTTCAAGGTCACATTGGGCCACACAGGAACTTCAAGGCCAGCCTGGCCTGCATGAGACCATGTTTCAAAACACCCCCTTCCCCAAACAAAGCAAAACTAAGGTCCTCCTGGCCAAGAAAACAGTGTGTGGGATCCTCTGAGTTTATCTTGCACATGTCTGCTGTTGGTGCTCCATCTGGCCCAAGGGGAAATTCCACCCAGCTGTCCCCTCCCAGTAGGCTTGATTGGCAGGGTGCCTACCTAGTGAGGAGAACTCTCAGGCATGGCATGTGCTATATTTGCCAAAGGACAGAGCATCCGACCAGCTGGAAGGGGCCAGTTTACATTCTGGAACTTACTAGAAGCTTTATAAGAACACACTCAAATACAGACGGACAGGTCTTCATGAAGTTCTGCAGCCTGGACAGGGACCAGACTCAAACAGATCCCGTAAGACACAGAAGCTCTGCGATCAGAAAGACTAGACTTCATGCTCTCAGAGGTGGGCCCAAGTGAGCATGCTTAGTGTAGAAGGTCGGAGGGGAGAAGAGACAAGGGAAAGAAAGAAAGAGGGAGGAGAAGGGAAGAAAAAGAGGAGGGAGGAAGCAGAGGAGGGGGAGGGAAGCAGAAGAGAAAGGAACAGTTTTGATCCTCAGTCTTTCTAACCCTTTCTGAGTTTCTAGTAATGGCATATATCATGTGTGTTTTATGGACTTCCAGAAGGTTCTCCAACTCACTCAATGTGGCTTTGCTGTTTACCAGCCACTAGTTTGGGAACTCCAAAGTAGATGAACATTTAGGACGGTTATTTGGTCAAATTTTTGAATGACATGGCCGTTCTCATGTGTGGTTCATCCTGTCTCAAGTGACCCATGAGTCTCTTCCAAGAGTACCCCAGTACCACTTCTGGGGGGGCAGAGCCATGAACAAAAACAAAAGATGTGAGTTCTGCCCATTTCCCTGTGGAAGGATGGAGTGTGGGCGAGCCACCTCCAGTGACCAATGGTTGAACATGAGTTAGTTTAATGAGCTATTGCTGGTCCTTGTCTGGCTTGTAGCCCTAGTGAATTCCTGTTCTGGAGAAAGGTTTATCTAACATATCTGAGACACATTAAGGCATCAGCAGGTAGCTCTCTCTGTGTGTTTCCCTCCCTCCCCCTCCTCCTTCTCTTTCCCCCTTCTTTCGTGTGTGTGTGTGTGTGTGTGTGTGTGTGTGTGTGTGTAATGCATAAGTGCACATGCAAATACAAAGAGCTAGCCAGCACTGAGCCTCCCACAGTCAGTCTCCCAACCAGAAAACCGTCACCGTCAGGCCTTTATCACACCTCTGACCTCCACTTGGTTTCAGCCTCTATGCAGATGTGTCCATTCCTTAGAATGTTTTCAGGTACCATTTTACTGTCTGACATGCTCGCTCTCTCTCTCTCTCTCTCTCTCTCTCTCTCTGTGTGTGTGTGTGTGTGTGTGTGTGTGTGTGTGTGTGTGTGTGTGTGTGAGAACTCCATGGGAAATACTTAGTCTACGCAGTAAGTATTTTAGTTGTCTAGGGTTGTATTGTTAGTATCTGGAACCAGCCCCAGAAAGGTGCTCCCTAGTGAGGGTGCTCTTCCAATGAGCATGCTCTCAAGCAAAAGTGCTCCCATTAGAGGGCGCTGTGCTTGAACCCGGGAAGTACTTATTGTGTGGTTAGCAATGATTTCTCTTAGAATTTAGTCCTGCCAATATATCTGCCCGCAATATGTTCCTCTTGTTTAAAACTGTGGTTCAAGACAAAAATGGAAGTTTGGGGTAAGTATTTTTTTTAGGAAATGTTTTATTTCTTGTTCCCTTTCCTTTGTGAGGACTTCTGCATCTGTTTAGAGAATAGAAAAGTCAGACACCGGACGTTAAATTTGAAGCCCTGCCCCGTGCTTGCTGAGTCATTGCACTGAACTTTAGGGCATTCCTGAGAGCCTAAAAATGGGAACAGTCACCCTCTCACCCTTCATGCAGACAGATGTGAAGTCGTCTTTATCTCGGTTCTCTTCCTCAGAGGCAGCCTGGAAGCAACAGCCTCCTTACCTGGTGTCTTCCTGAAGCAAATCAGGAATCAAGTGCTTCGGTGGTCCTCCGGTCCGTGGGAAGAAAGCGCTTCCTGTGAGCGCACTGACCACAAAGCCGGCAGGTGCATGGGGGCTCTCAGTGCGAACCTTGTGTTCTCAGTGGCGGTTAAGTGTGTGTCCAGCAAACAAGAGGATGGGGGAGGAGCCATGTGTGTGCGGGCTCTTTGACTGATTGCACGTTTGTGTCCTGATTGGGAAGGCAGCCTCAGTGGACCTTTTCAAGGCACAGCATCTCCTCCTGGATATAGAATAGCGATGGCGATTGTCGCTGAGCACCTACCTGCCTAAGAACTGTGAACAAAATTAAACTAACTTTCTTGACCTCTGCAGCAGACTGTACACCTTATTTTTTATAATTCCCGCTTTAATAGCTGAAAGTAAATACAGCGAGAGTGTAGATGGATGATCCTTTTATTCCCTGAAATTCCTGCACTCAGGAGGTAGAGGCAGGAGGAGCAGAAATTCTACGCTAGCCTGGGCTACGTAACAGACTACCTTAAGCCATAAAGTAGTAAAAACCGGACAGGAAATGTTGTTCGGTTAGTAGATTGAGTGCCTACCACACACGGATTCCCCGGGTCCATCCCCAGCACCAGGTATGGTGTGGTGCACACCAGCAATCCTAGCACTGAGGAGATGAAGACAAGATCAGAAATTCATGGTAAATCCTCAGCTGCACAGCAAATCTGAGGCCAGCTTGGGGTGCATGAGACCTTGTCTGAACAACAATGGAATGCAGCTAAACAGACACAGCAGAGCTAGACCGATTCTTATTCCTATTCCTGGCACGTATCGCCCAGGCATACTAAGAGCGGGTGGGTGTCTGCCATGTTGCCCGCCGTCCTCTCTATAAGCTTCATTCAGGCCTATCCCCAGCGGGCTCCCCCTACTGGTCAAGTTAGGGACTAATGGTACCAATAAGGGCGGTAGTTAGAACTAACGGGGAACGCAAAACTTCTAAACGCAGAACATAATGCATTCACATGCCATTTTCCTTCACCATTGCTGTTCAGTTAGGTTGGTGTAGCTCACTGTTTGTTGCCTATTATTTACCAAGAGACACTCTGCCTGCAAGCCTCAGCTCGCTCTCTGTGCCATTTAGTTTCATTCGCTTGATCCAAGCGAATCAGCTGTGAAGCAGGAACCTCAACTGAGAAAATGCTTATATCAGGTTAGCCTGCAGGCATGTCTTAGGGCTTCTTTTGGGGGGCCTGGGGGGAGTTGAGCCAGGATTTCTCTGTGTAGCCCTTGCTGTCCTAGACTCGCTGGCTTCGAACTCACAGATATCTGCCTGCCTCTGCCTCTTGAGTGCTAGAATTAAAGGAATGTGCCGCCGGCGCCGCCACCACTGCAGCCGCCGTGGCCACCTCCTCCCCCTCCCCCTCCCTCTTCCTCCTCCTCCTTCCTCTTCCTCCTCCTCTTCCTCCTCCACCTTAATGATCTAAGTGAGAAGCCCCCCACCCCTTTGGGCAGTGCCACACCAGAACAGGCTGTCTTCGACTGTGGAAGAAAGCAAGCTGAGAAAGCCATGGAGAGCAATTCCCAGGGTTCCTGCCAGCAGCCTTCTTCAGGGGTCAGCCGTCCCCTGCTTCCGCTGCTGCTTTGAGGTTCCTGCCTGATGGACTAACCTGTTAACTAAAATTAACCTTTCTCCTCGAGTTGCTTTTGGCTAATGTTTTATCACAGCGAGAAAAAAGCTCACTGGGACACTTTCCAACAGTGTGGGAGGTTGCACTAAATAAACACCAGGACCTTTACCGAAATTTGGCATCGGTGAGCACTGAACACAGGCAATGTGATGCAACTATTTTCCAGAACAGGTAATGCGGTGGCCTGAATATCTGTAAGGCCCCCATTCATGCAGGTTTAGCATCCCCAATCTAAAAATATAAAACTAAAAATGCTCTGAAGCTTGAAATTTCATCTCAAAACCACGTATTCTTGGTCTTATCCTGGGTGTGGGAGGTGTGCAGAGATCGACAGCTTGTAAGCAAATATCTCAAAATCTAAAGAAAGAGAAGAGGGGAAGGCAGAGGCGGAGAAGGACACAAAGGGAGAAGAGGGGAGGAGAAAGGGGGAGGAGAAGGGATGTAAGAAAAGGAAGGGAGGCGGAGAAACAAACGTTTTTGGTCCCAGACACTTCAGATGAGGTTTTGAACTGTGTCGAAATTTAATCCACAGTATGATAATGTCAAAAGGGCCTTTAGAAAGGAACTAAATCATAAGAAGTCCATCTTGGGGCTGGATAGATGGCTCAGCAGTTAAGAGCACTGACTATTCTTCCAGAGGTCCTGAGTTCAATTCCCAGCAACCACAGGTGGCTCACAACCATCTGTAATGAGATTTGATGCCCTCTTCTGGTGTGTCTGAAGACAGCAACAGTGTACAATAGATAGATAGATAGATAGATAGATAGATAGATAGATAGATAGATAGATAGATCTTAAAAAAAAAAAAGTCCATCTTACCGGATGAGGTTTAGTGCCTTGTGAATGAAGTCCCAAAGGGCTTCCTTCACATGTCTTACCCAGTCGCTGCCCCACATGCAAAGAATGGGACCGGATCAGATATCAGTTCTGCTGGCACACTGACCTTAGACTCCCAGCTTCCCAAACTATGGGCATAGACTCCTGCAAGTACTAAATTACTCAGTCTGAGGAGCTTTGGTGCCACACCTGGAATGTGCTAACACAGAAAGTAAGCAGAACTTACAGCAACCCCTGGGAACTGGATTTTTATAAAGACTAAAAAGCAAGAGGGATGGCGCCCAGCTGTTTATGGCACCTTCAGGCCCACACACTCTGGAAACCTCACTCGTTGGGCCAGACATGTTCCTGTTTCCTCGGATCCTCTGATCTGATCTTTACTTTTTGAAGAGCCCCGTGGCTCTTTTCCATGTAGCTATTCTTTCTGCCTGAGTGATTCCAAAATATCTTTGTCTTTCATTTATGTATGTAATGTTCGCATTATCAAGTTACTATGTCTATATCATGTAATTGTATGTATGTCTGTATATATGTATGTGTGTATGTGTGTATATATATGCATGTCTGTATGAGTGTATTTGTGTATATGTGTGTGTGTGTGTGTGTGTGTGTGTGTATGACTCACAAGTGGAGTTGCAGCCCTGCTATGTCCTCAAACTTCAGACCTACAAAGACAATGCCTCTTTTTGTCCTGAAATGTGAGGGTCATTTACACATATTTGAGAGAAGACTAAGAACAGTGCAGGCAAGCTGCTAAAAGGAGGAAAGTGAATATGAAGAAGAAAGAGACAAGACCCATGCCCATCAGTTAAGGGTCCAAGAGAGCCAGCAGACTGGCAATGAAGGTGGGCAAGCAGTTGCATAGGGCAGAAGGGGAAGTGAGGAAGTCCCAGGCTTATACCTCAGGGTATGCATGCTTAGGATTTGGGCCAGTATCTAAAGAAGGGCTAAAAAGGCAGAAAGAAAATGTTTCACCTTTTGAGCTAGAACTCAGAAAATCAGGCTGGCTTAGCATTCAGGCTTTGTGAGCCATTGTCTCAAAGCCATCTTAACCCAGGGGAAACTGGGTGTTTCTAAGTCACCACCCCAGACTCAGCATAACAAAACAAACTTGAAGTCATTTCTTTCTCAAGACCTAATATAGGTCCTGATACCACTATGTTAAGAAGACCTAATGCAGGTCTTTCCACTTGCCCAGCAATCCTAGCTGAAAGCTCTGGTGGCTTTGTTTCATTTCCACATTTTTTTAAGATTTATTTTATTTTTATTTATGTGTATGCGTGTGTATCTGTGAGTGTATGCCATATGTGTGCCATTGCCCTTGGAGGCCAGAAGAGGGCGTCAGATCTCCTGGAGCTGGAATTACAGACAGTTGTCAGCCACCAGATGGCATGCTTGCCTTGTATGGGTCCTCTAATCTGCCACTGATTTCTGTCACTTCAGCCACACAGGGATCATAGATTCTCTGCCCTTGACACCATCTTGTCTCCTTTGCACAGGCATCCATCTGGGTTTCCTAATGTCCATTGCCACAGGTCACCTGTGGGCGCTGGCAATGAGTGCCCTGTTCCCTCAGCAACCTCTTGGGACTCTTGAATGAAAACAATCTCTCTGCACCTACCCCTCCCTCTTACCATCCTGAAGTTCAGGCTTCTTTGATTCTTTCACATTTGCCTGTCCAGACTTGTTGTATAACTTTCCCTTTTTCATTTTCTCTATTATTATTATCATCATCATCATCGTCATCATCATCACTGTTAGTGGGGAGGCTGGGAGGCAAATACCATTACCTGTTAAACCATCTTTCTGGTTCATAACCATCTTTTTTTTTAAAGTAAGAAATAAGTTTATGAAGATAATAAGAGACTAGAGGAAATTATAGGCTTGCAGAAAAGCAAGGAAAACCATTGGTTGGGAATATTAATTTCTTTTCGCAGACTAAGGAAATAGGCTGCCCCTTGGGCTGCTGTTGTTTACTAATTCCATATTTGGAAAATTTTACCTTTCACAGAGAGGAAGCACTTCATCTCCAAGAGAACAAAATAAATTTAAACATTTGGATTGATTACTGGAAACACTCCCTATCTGGGAGAGAAATATTGAATTATGAAATGGCCTCCTCTGCAAACTCGTGAGAGTCACCATCCAAAATATTAAAAATTAAATCAGATAAAACATTAGCTGGGCCTAATGTAGGAAATGATCCTGTTCTGGTTTGGGGGAGACAGACTGGAGACCTATCGGGGCTTTTCTATTATTTATTGTAAAGATTTTTGCCAAGAAGCAAAACCCACACAGCAGGAACTCCAAAGTTGTCATTCAGAGCTCCTGAAAAGCCAAGTTCCCAGGTCCTCTGTAACTCCCAGGGCACTGGAGACCTCTTCTGACTCCAGTAGGCACCAGGAATATACATGGTTCACATACATAGGTAAAGGCAGAGCACTCACACATAAAATAAAATAAATAAATCTGAAGGAGGAGGGTTAAATAGAGAGAGGACCAGAAGGAAAAGCACTGTCACACAGTGAAAACTCTCGGATGCTCTGTGGAGGAAACTGATTAGAGAAACCAGACAATGTTTGAAGGAGGGCAGGAGCTGAGAACAAGAGGTAGCTGGTGGATACAGGTCACTCAGGGCCCCCGGGTGCCATGCTAAGATTCTCATCTTTCTCCCAATAGACTTTGAGTTTGTTGTTCCCCTGTTTGTTGGGCTACAGTGTTGAGAGCATTAGAAAGCACAAGAGCAAGTGTGGGGACTCCATCAAGCTGCCTCAGCTAATGTGATGGGTGGTAGAGAGGAAGACGGAGGGATGGAGTTGGTAAAGGTGTAGGATTAAAAAAAGAAAATGAACAGTCTTTAGTAGTGGAGTAAAAGAGGCAAGAGGTATAGATTGTATCAAAAACAACTGTGTGTACAGCCTGGCCTCTGACACAGGACTGAATGGTGTATGTGTTGAGTCTGACGCTCATGTGGCTCCAGTAAGGGACTGAGTGTGTGGTCCGGTTAATCATGCCTGCTGGTTGACTTTGGGGGATGGTTAACATGGAGCTGGGGTTTGGCACCATGGGATGACATCCCTAGAAGAGTCCTTTGAGTGACAAGAGAAGGAAATCTTCAGATAGTGACTTGAGGACTCCAAGCAAACCTGCCATAATGAGGAAAAAAGGTCTGAGAAGAACCGAGGGAGGCCAGGGCACACAGTGATGCTGGAGCCAACAGACTGCTGTGAGGGAAAAACGCCTTTCCGTACCAAAGGTTGCCAAAAGATCCAAGAAAATGAGAGTTGAAAATTCCCTTTGCGTCCTCTGGGAAAAGCCACCATGAGGTTGGCGCTGACGCTGGCAATAAATTTCCACTGTGTGTATGCGAGCACGCAGGGAGAGCAATGAGACTGAAAGAGCAATGAGGCTGGGTCAGCACCACCAGGGTTGACTACTCAGGGGCAGTGGGGAAGGGTGCAGCACAGGATTCATCAACATTACATCATTTAAATTGTTGGCTGTTTACATAGGGTTCGTGTTGTGTCTGAACTCTGAATGATCAGACCATGCCGCCCCCGTGTGCTGGGTTGTCAGCAGGACTGTCCGAAATAATGGCAACTGAGTCTGAACAGATGCAGGGAGAACATTCTATGTGTCCGTTACCTGCCTGAAAGTTGCACACCTTTACCATGGAGACAAGAGCGCACTAAGATCCATATGTGTAACGCAGTCCTTACCTTCTTTTAGCTGACTATTTCTGTGACTCTTACTCATTTGAAGACTGTTGAAAAAAAAAAAAGCAACACTATTAGAAGAAAATTTGCTTAAAGATTTATCAATCAGGGCTTTCAAGAGTAGCAGAACTTATAGAATGAATGTCCTTTTCTAGACATATAGAAAGGGGATCTATTAGAAACACTTATAGGCTGTGGTCCAAGTAATCAAACAGTGGATGGATAGGAATGAAAAGCCCAAGAATCCAGAAATTCCTCAGTCCAAAACTCTGGATGTCTCAACTCGTCTTCAGCACACACTGGAATTTCAAAAAAAAAGTAGGGTCTAATGCCAGTGAAGGAATGGACCTGTTAGCAAGGCAAGAGAAAGCAAGCAAAGGGCAGAAGCTCCCTTCTTCTGTGTCCGTATAGGTTTCTAGCTGAAGGTGTGGCCCAGGTTGAAGGTACATCTTCCTGATTCAAGATCTGGATCAAAGATCTGTGTCTTCCTACCTGGAAAGTGAGGACTAAAAGTGGATTCACCCACCTAAAGCCAAGGGGGAAAAATCTCTCACAGGTATGTCCTCCATTTCTGGATTGTAGTTCATGCTAGATGCAATCAAGTTGACAACCATCACAGAAATTTAATCTTTTTTTCTAGAACTCCTTCAAAAAATTTTAATGTCATACTTTAATAACATCATCATCATCAGTTGCAGACGCTTGAGCCCAGCCTGGTCTACCAATGGGAAACGTCCCAGTCCCAGAGTTGCTTCTACGGGGTTAACTCACGGGGAATTTTCATGCCAGCTTATGTCAATGAGTGATTACTGCTATGAGTATCCTATTTCCAGAAAGCTGGTCAATTTCAAGGTTGATTGCATGGCCCCAGTTCCAGCAACTGCACTCTGGTTTGGTCAGGTCAAACAAGGGCTTGCCATAAACATTGCTTCACCACCTCAAACTTGTTCCCGTATTTCCTCCGATGGGAAGTAAGTACCTATGTCCAGCCTCTGTAATGCCACTTTACAACTTGCTTTCCTGGTAAGGTACTTTCTGTGACCCCCCCCCCCCTCCTCGTGCCTGGGATAAAAGTCTTCCTTCCTTCCTTTTTTTTTTTTTAAGATTTATTTATTTATTATATGTAAGTACACTGTAGCTGTCTTCAGACACTCCAGAAGAGGGAGTCAGATCTTGTTACAGATGGTTGTGAGCCACCATGTGGTTGCTGGGATTTGAACTTCAGACCTTCGGAAGAGCAGTCGGGTGCTCTTACCCACTGAGCCATCTCACCAGCCCCCTTCCTTTTTTTTAAAATACCAATTATAGTGGCTTTTAGGCAATTCGTGATTACTCTATTAACTATGTCTGTGGGGTAGGGAAGAAGTTGATTCAATAGTGCCAAAATGGTGGTAAGGAGATAGAGATATGAGGGCATAGACAGAGCCATAAATGTCTCTGGGAAGTTTGACTGGGAAGGAGAGGATGGCTGCAAGGAATGGGAAAGGGCGGGGCATTCTGAGCCATCCTCCCCTCTTCCCCCTCTTCCCCCCCCACCCCGCTTCCCCCTCTTCCCCCCCCCCCCCGCTTCCCCCTCTTCCCCCTCCCCTCCCCCTCCCCCCTCTCCCCTACCCCAGACCTGGCCCAAGAGGGAGGGAGGAGCTGAGCATAGTACATGCTGTGAGGGAAGGATCACCATGTCCAGAAGAGACTCGGGAGTCCCTGAAAAAGAGTCCAGAGTTCACAAATAGAGACCAGGAGGGCACGGGATGCAGCTCCAGGTGGACCAGCTTCTAATGGAGATCTGGGTGCCTCTGCACTGCAATCCTCTTAGGGGCTTGAAAGAGAGTTGGTAGAGCAAGGCAAGCGGGCTACTTCCTGAAGGCTTCGGCTTCAGTGAAGCACAGAAGTCATTCGAGGAGAAGCATTTAGGCTGTGTGGACAGGGGGCCAAGGTTGACTACTGAAGGGCAGTGAGGGGAGGGGTTACAGACCCATACCTATGAGGACATTAAGGCAGTACACAGCTTGTTTACAGCACAACATCAGAAGCAGCACATTATTGAATATTCATGTGGCTGGAGAAATGCATCAATATTTATCTGTGATGTTTATGTTCTTGGATCTAATGGCCCTCTAAGAGAGTTTAAGTTTCTTGGAAGCATAGACCCAAGGCAAGGTACACAGCCGGGGGGTTCTTTTACTTACCCTCTTTCGATCTTTTATTCATGCAGTAAATATTTATGGAGTATTAGCCATGTGCTGGGCACTGTACTCAGTTGGAGTGTGGCTATGAAGAGCCGTGCCTGTGGGATAGAGGGAGATGCCTTTCTTCTAGGAGCTCAGATTCTGGGTTCAGAGGTGAGCAAACAAACAAAGGCATGGTGACTGCATGGTCGTCTAGGACAACAGAAGCAGGTGGGGAAACACAAGGTGAACAGACAGGAAGGACCTGCGGCTCCTACTGAGTGTGCTGCCGTAGAGCCTTCCAGAGCTGACTCACACATAGCCAGAGAGGATCCAGGAAAGCCTGCAGGCAAAGGGATGGTGTGTGGTAAGACAGAAAGGCAAGGAAGCTTGCGCGATGTGACACAGACAGCAAGAGATCAGGAGGTCAGTTCAGGCTGGATCACGTGAGGCTTTTCAATGATGGCTGTCATCTGAAGCACGCAGAAGGCGGTTACTGTGAGAGTTACGGATTGGGAGGATTGTTCTGGGGACTGGGTAGGAAGTAAACTGGAGGGACATTGGAGAAAGCACATTGGAGGCTACTGAGTGCACGATCTCGATGAGATGACCTGACCATAGCTTAAACTATAGAGGGACGGTGGGGATGGAAAATGGAGGCTCAATTTGTAATCTACTCCAGACACAGACTAGCAGAACTCAGCGTTAAGTGGGTCACTGTAGAAGGGCAGAAAACGAAAGCAGAAGACCAAGCTTGCCTCCTCATTTTTAAGTTACACAACAGAGTCGAAGGTACCATTTGATGATACGAATGATACAGACATTGGTGAAGAAGTCCAGAGTCTCACCCTGAACAGAGCACTCTGAAATGTTTCCCGTGGGTCTGAGATTCTGCAGCATCAAGAGCGGGTCTAGACAAGAAACCTGGGGCTCAGCAGAATGGCCATCTTCAGCCTCTAAACAAGAAAATCATCTAGAGAGAGAATTTTAAAGAAGAAGATGGCACAAAAAAAAGAACCTGGAGCTGGGTATGGTGATGAGCACACCTTTAATCCCAGCACTTGAGAGGCAGAGGCAGGAGGATCTTTCTGAGTTTGAGGCCAGCCTAGTCTGCTGCCTACACCAAGGTGGAGGTACCGGGTGATATGAGAAACAGTTTGAGTGGGATGGTCAAAGCAATTGTCAAAGGTGAAAGCCTTCTATTGTAACCCCTTGTAGTTCTTAGCTAAGACTATAAAGACTATCAGAAGCAAAAAGCAGGATTATTAACACCACACTTAGTGAGCATCACACAGAAGCCTCCTGAAACACCTCCAGGCAGAGCCTCAGAGCTCTGGCTTATACAACAACTTCCAGCAAGATCAAGAAATTAGAGTGGGGTGGTGGCATATACTTGTAATGCCAGCCTGCAGACATAGGAGGATAGCGTGTGTTACCCAAGGGACAAAGGCAGAAGGGTTTTGAGTTAGAGACCAGCTACATAGACAGATCTTTTCTAAACAAACAAACAAACAAACAAACAAACAAGCACTAGGGGTCAAGAGATGGTTCAGCAATTAAAAGCACTGGCTGCTCTTCCAGATGACCCATGTTTGAATTCTAGTATCTACAAAGTGGCTCATAACTGTCTTAACTCCAGTCTTAGGGTACCCGATGCCCTCTTTTGGCTTTCATGGGCACTAGTTACACACACAGTGCACAGATATACATGCAGGTAAAACACACACAAAATAGAATGAGGGCTGGGAATATGTCTCGGTGGTAGAACACCATTGAGTAGAATGCTACTGTTCAGGACACCTGGTTCAATCTCCAGCACCTGCCAAAAAGAAACAGCAGAGACATGGAATCACAGAGGAGAACAATTCTAGGCTCCAAGGGTCTGAAATGGTGGGAAGAAAATGAATGAATAAAATGTATTTTCACACCCTTCTGTTTCCAATGTAGAGCTGTCACCTGGCCGGGAGAATTTGTATCCCTTTGTGTCCTGTCTCAGGAGAAAGGGGGAGCAGATGGAGCCTTTCTTCTGCTTGCTGTTTCTCCATTGCCTTCAGCTCAACAGCAAACTTTAAATTGAAGGTGATACGTTTTGGTTTCTTCACAGCCAATTTGGGGCCGAAATGTAAACAGTAACAGAACTGTAGGGCCCCTGCCACAGCTCAGCAGATAAAGGCACTTGTTACCACGCCTGACAACCTGGGTTCCATCCCTGGGACTCACATCTCAGAAAGAGAGAATGACCCCTGCCAGATTTCCTCTGATGGAAGTATAGAGGGCATGCTCGCGCATACAGAGGTTGGGAGGGGGATAAAATGTAATATAAATATGCTTTAAAGAACTGAGAAAGTAGAGATGCCGCATTCCAGCATGCCATCCAAATGGTTTCATGCTTACAGGACCATTATCTGTGAAGGAGTACTGGAAGCATGCATGTGATCAAAACATACTTTCTCTCTCTGCTTTTCAGCTACAGATGACAGAATCTGCACACATAGCAACGGGGATGATCAGAAGCAGCAAACGCAGTCATGTGGGGGTAGGTCATCCAAAAGGGAACGACATCACAGGGAAAAGCTCATCTTTTCCCAGTCTTTGTTATGGTAAAATACATATAATACATATAACACTAGCAGCTCCATCTTCTCTGCTTTTTATTATTTATTATTTATGTATTTGGGCTTTAGACATGGGGGAGGTGGAAGGGGGTTGCACATTCCATAGACGCACAGGAAGGACAGAGGAACAACTCATGAACAGATGGAACTCATGACATCAGACTTGATGGCAGGTTCTTTACCTGATGAGCCATCTCACCAGTCCCTGGCAGAGAGAGGGAGGGAGCGAAGGAGGAAGGGAAGGAGGAAGGGAAGTAGGAGGGGGAAGAGAAGTAGGAGGGGGAAGAGAAGGGGGAAGAGAAGGGGGAAGAAAAGGGGGAAGAGAAGGGGGAGGGGAGGGGGCAGAGAAGGGGGAGGGGAGGGGGAGGGGAAGAGGAGGGAAGAGGGGGGAGGGGGAAGAGATTCTCACTATGTAGTCCTGGCTGGCTAGGAACTCTCTATTTAGACCAGGCTGGCCTCAAACTCACAGAGATCTGCCTTTCTCTACCTTCCAAGTGCTGGTGTTAAAGGCTGTGCCACTACACCCCAGGCTTTGGCTAAATTCCTTGTTTGTTTGTTTGTTTGTTTGTTTTTAATTTTATGTGTATGGTTTTTTTTTTTTGGTTTTTGTTTTGTTTTTTTTTTGCTGCAGTATGTCTGTGCACCACGCATATGCCTGATGTCCACAGAGGCCAGAAAAGGGCATCGGATCCCTTAGAACTGGTATTACAATTGGTAGTGAGCCTTAATGGTGTTTTTAGATTAGTTCGAATAAGAGCAAAGCTTCAAAGTGACACCTCCCAGGCACCAGATGGCGCTGTTCAGCTGCTGGGACGTTCTCTGTCACCTGAGAAGCCTCCTTATGACCTAGCAGATTAAAAACAACAAAACACTTTTGTCCTTGTAAATTGGCCTTAGGGCAATTGGAATCGAGGTGACTGCCTGGCTTGGCTTTCAGTGGCCCTGCAAATCCTGCTTTGGGACCAACAAAGGGTGTGTGTGTTTGCAGAGGACACAGTAATAACAAAGGACAGAGCCAGGGTGACCATTTTCTCAGAATGGAGACTTAGGCCTGCCAACCAAACTAGGAGAAACCGACTGCACAATGAATAACATTGGGAATCAGGGCAGAGCCTAGCCCATTTATTAACATGAATCCCTGACTGGGGTGCAGTTCCTGTTGTAGTGTGAAGGCAGGTCCCTAAGCTCCTAGCCATTCACAAGTAGGGGCCCTCCTCACTGTTCCCAGGCCAGCTTCCAAAGGCCAGGCACATTTGCATGTGTGACGTCACTGCCGGCTTTCGTTTAAGGGCCTCTGTCCTAGTTGTACTGAAATAATCTTTCAATCGCATCCTTCCTTCCCTTCTTACATCCCGGCCCAGCTCTGACCTCCTGGAGGAAGTCCATCTGAGCTGCACAATAGCCCAAGGAGCCCCACCCTCCCATTGGCTAGTAGCCACTGTATCTGTTTAAATGTGTTTATACTCTGGTTTGCTCTGTCCGGAGGTGCCTTTCCACTGTCAGACGTTTGTATGTTTCCTCTGGCTTGCCAGGACCTCCCCTATACCTCCCCAAGCCTTAACTCAAACTCAGGCTTCTTTCGGAAAAGCATTTTTTTACTCCTGTTCTGCCCCCAAATCCCCATCTTATTTCTTGCTCAGCTTTGCCAAACAAATCTCCCTTGAACATTTTGCTTTTCTTCCGTCGGCTCTCCAGTTATCTCGGGCAGTGTACTGCTTTCTCCTGAACCTCGAACCTCACAGCATCATTTGATACCGCGGATGGCATTTCCTTTCTTGAAATGGATGCGTGATTTCTACTTTTACCTCTCCTCGCCCCCACCCCTGCCCCCACACCTGACATTAGACTGACCTCATTTTCCCCCAACCCTTTTGGTCCTTTCTTCTCTGTCTTCAGTCACCTTGAATGACTCTTGTATTTTTCTTGCTTCTGCCTTTGAGAGACTTCAAGGAGCAGTGTCATTTGGGAAGGTTAAATCATCCATTAGGGTTCACCTCTACCTTAATGAATTTCTTGTGCAATTTGATCCTCTCTCAAGATTACCGGGCATACTTATCTAACTGCCCTGCAGAATTTCCCACTGGATAAAATACTTTAACCTCAAGTTCAACATTTCATAGATAGGTAGATAGATAGATGGATAGATAGGTAGGTAGATAAATAGATAGGTAGATAAAGATGGATAGATATGATTACTTTATATATATATGATATATCTAATATATCTGATATATATGATTATATATTACTTTATGTGTATATATTGTCTGCATATATGAATGAGCCCCAGATATGGTCTGCATATATGAATGAGCCTGATGCCTTCAGAGAGAGGCCCTCCAAAGTCTGGGAATGAAACCCAAGTTCTCTGCAAGAACAGGTCTTACCCACTGAGCCACTGCGTAAGCTCCCTAGTTTAACCTTTTTTTCCCTTATGAAATCTCTTCAGCTTCCCCCAGCACCTGAACTCTCTCAGTGTCTCTTTCTCTCTTCAGTGACTCCATTGCTCTCATCATCATCCACGCGTGAACATTTCGAAGCATTTCTATTGTTTTCAAACCCAAACTCCATTTTCAGTTCTTCCACCTGCTAGCTATGTGGTCCAAGGTGAGTGATGTAGGCAGATAGATAGAGAGAGAGAGAGAGAGAGAGAGAGAGAACACAGCACATATTACACTCTGAGTATGAGTTCTTAAAGACGTATTTATTATATGTATGTACACTGTGGCTGTCTTCAGATGCACCAGAAGAGGACATCAGATCTCATTACCATAGTTGTGAACCACCATGTGGTTACTGGGATTTGAACTCAGTACCTTCGGAAGAGCAGTCAGTGCTCTTATCTGCTGAGCCATCTCTCCAGCCCCGAGGGCTATCTTTCCATCCTACCTACTAGTAAAAAGATCTGAGTTCAAGTCCTACCTGGACTACAGAACAAGTTCAAGGCCAGCCTGAGCAATTTAGTGAGACTCAGACTCTAAGTAACAAAAACAACAGCAACAACAGAAAGAAAGCTGAGGATATAGCTCAGTGGTAAAATGCTTGCACAGCAGGTCTGAAACTTCAAGTTCAATCCTCAGTATGGGGAGGGAAAAATCAGGTTACTTGGAGGGATGGTTCAAATGGCACAGAGCACCTCCTGATAGCCACCGAGGTTGTTTGTCTCTGTGGTCTGCCCTACTCTGGATATTCCATATAAATGGAACCACGTATCAGGCTTTTGTGTGTATCTGGCTTCATTCGCTCAGAATGATTTCAGCGTAGCATGTATCAGTGTTCCATGTGTATGTGTAATGACCAAGATTGTGTTAGTTACTTCCATCTCCGTGTGACCAAAGTATGTGACAGAAACTTAAAAGAGGATTGAGTCTTTTTTTTTAATTAGGTATTTTCTTCATTTACATTTCAAATGCTATCCCAAAAGTCCCCCATACCCTCCCCTGCCCATGCTCATGAATTGGGTCTTTTTAAGCTTTTTTTTTTTTTTTTAAATGTGTATGGGTGTTTTGCCTGCACATGTGTCTGTGCACCACAAACATGCCTGGTGCTGGAGCTACAGATAGTTGTGGACCTTCATGTTGGCACTGGGAATCGAACTCTGATCCTCTAGAAGGCCAGTCCATACTGGGCCATCTCTCCATCACTAGGAAGGATTAATCTTGATCAGAATTTGGAAGTGTGGGGAAGTCTTGGTGGATGTCCTAGTGGGGAGCAGAGATTGATGGAGTTGTGTGTGGACTAGAAAGCAGAGTGCGGAATGACAACTGGCTGAGGGGCTGGTGAGATGGCTCAGTGGGTAAGAGCACCCGACTGCTCTTCCAAAGGTCCAGAGTTCAAATCCCAGCAACCACATGGTGGTTCACAACCATCCGTAAAGAGATCTTACTCCCTCTTCTGGAGTGTCTGAAGACAGCTACAGTGTACTTACATATAATAAATAAATAAATCTTAAAAAAAAAAAAAAACTGGCTGAGGCTGTGTGTTTGGAGGTCCACCCTGAATGGCTGACATTAACCAGCTAGGCACTATAACCCCAAAGTTCCACAACCTCCCAACACAGTGCCACCAGCCTGGGATCAAGTATTGAAACATCTGAGCCAACAGGACAGTTCATATTTAAGCTGCAACAGCAATCAATCCCCGGGCCTCAACAGCAATCAATCCCCCGGCCTCAAACGTGGCAGACAAAGTGTTACATTGTTGTTGTTGTTCTTTTTGCCTGTTTCTCCTTAGTTGAACCATATTCCTTTGCATCGGCCAGGTAGCAACTTCCCATCATGGAAGAAAGGAGCTCATGGGGCCTGAAGGTTTATAATACAAGTTGAGAGGGGGGAGTGGGGAGGGAGGGAGGGAGGGAGCGAGGGAGGGAGGGAGGGAGGGAGGGAGGGAGGGAGATATGAAGGGAGAGACAACCCCTCCCTCACGCTCCTATAAATGACCCTGTGAACTCATTGGGTCACACAGGCACTGAAACATGGAGGTAGAGAGGACATAGGTTGTGTAGATGAAGAGGTGCCAGAAGTAGAAGGGACAAGCAGAGTAACATGCGTCTATGAATACAACCAAATTGCATTGTGAACGTGCAGGAAAATGTCAACCCACTATCATCTATAACTAATATATACTAATAAAAACATTAACAATATGCTATTGCCTGGATATACTGTTTTTTATGTATAGATTCATTATTTGTAAGACATTCAGGCTATTTTCGTCTTTTAGACATTAGGAGTATTGACATGCAAGGCTTTTAGGGTTTTGAGGTTTTTCTCCCCATTTGTTCACAGTGCTCAGAATTAAATGTAGAGCCCAGGAAAAGCAAATGCAAGCACACTGATGCTGAGAGATGCACCCCTGGCTATGGTAGACACGTTTTTATATATTAAATATTGTATTATATATCCAGGAGTAGACTTTCTGGCTTATATCGTAACTTCTTCTTATTATTATTATTTTGCTTTTTTTGGACTACTATAATGAGACACCTTATAAATAAGAGAGTTTCTGGATGCTGGAAAGTCTATTTGTGTCTAGTAAGAACCCCTTTTGTGTCAGGCATGGTGGCACACGCCTTTGATCCCAGCACTTGGGAGGCAGAGGCAGGCGAATTTCTGAGTTCGAGGCCAGCCTGGTCTACAGAGTGAGTTCCAGGACAGCCAAGAATACACAGAGAAACCCTGTCTCAAAACAAAACAAAACAGCAACAACAAAAAAACAATCAAAAACAACAACAACAACAAAACCCTTTTGTTTCATAAAGGTGCATTCTAGCTACATACATGCATAAGAGCCAATGACCTAATCAAAGGGAGCCCTTGTGGTCCCTCATCTCAGTACTACTACTTTGGAGGTTAGGTTTTCAACTCAGGAATTTGGTGGATAGCTTACAATAAACCTACTTTTAACTTTCTGAGGAACTGCCAAGTTGTTTCAAAGCAGCTGGCCATTTTGTATTCTTTTCAGCGGTGTGTATGAACAGCAGTTTCTATAGAGATGGGGGGTCGGGTCTGGGTAGTGCTGTGAAACACTCATGATGACTGTAGCTGTGCTTTCCTGCAGAGGCCTGCATAAGATAGAGCCATCAGCTGCTGGAGACATGGCTCAGCAGTTAAGAGCACTGACTGTTCTTCCAGAGGACCTGTGTTCAATTCCCAGCAACCATATGGTGGCTCACAACCATCTGTAATGGGATTAAATGCCCTCTTCTGCTGTGTCTGAAGAGAGCAACGGTGTATTCACATACATTAAATAAATAAATAAATAAATAAATAAATAAATAAATAAATCTTTAAAAAAAAAGATTGAGCCATCAATATTTCATCAACAATCTTTGGGGCATGGACCAACCATCAGGCCCTACCCTCAGCTAAGGAACTATTGGTAAATAAAGGTTTCTAGAGAGGGAGACTAATTTTTCTTCAGGGTGTAGCTACTGGTGAATTGTCCATGATCCAATAAATAATCCCACACTCATGAGAATTTAAGCAGCCCTCCTCAAACTTAGTAAGAGAGTAGAAGGAGGATATGTTAGAAAGGAGGAATTTCAGATGGAGTTGAGGGAGATATGAGAAGGAAATGGCATAAATGTGATCAAAGAATGTTATCTCCACATTGTCAAATGTTATGCACACACACAAAGGCTTTATGGTACTTCCAGAGCCTAGCCAGCATGTCCTATTGCCATCTTTTAAACTGTAATTGTTGTAGTAGTATGGAATATTAGCTCCTTGTAGCTCTGCTTCGCATTCCTAGATGACCAATGACACTAAGCATCTTCTCAGATAGTTACGGCCTTTGCTCATTAAAAACTATTTCTCTCTTTCTAGGGGTGGGGCACATGCCATTAATCCCAGCACTCAGGAGGCAGAGGCTGGTAGATTTCTGTGAGTTCAAGGCCAACCTGGTCTATGTAGAGAGCTCCAGGCCAGCCAAGCCTACATAATGAAACCCTGTCCAAAATAGAAAATAATAATAAAAAAGCAAAATAATAATAATAATCTATCTATCTCATATTACTGTAACAGGTTTCTGTATAGTCGAGATAAAATTCCTTAACAGACATTATTTGCAAGTACTTTATAGGGTTTGTTCCCTACATTAAACAATTATTGTATATGTGCCTGCATCTATATCTGTTCACCATGTGTGCCTGGTACCCACAGAGGTCAGAAGACCAGAGATGCAGATGGTTGTGAGCCGCCATGTAGGTGCTGGTAACTGAACCTATGTTGGAGCACATGCTAAGCGAGTGTTCTGCCATTGGCTTGCACCGACCTGTCCCTTACATTGTGGTAAAACCCAATTCACCCACTTCCCTTTGTGATTTATGCTTTTATGTCTTCCCTGGCAGGCTTGCTACTTTATCCAACATTATCCAGGGCTACTGTTGGATTTCCTCTCAGAATGTTATAGTTTGATGTGATAGTTTTAGAACTGAAATTTCAAGTCTACAATCCATTTCAGCTTAGTTCATGTTTTGTGTATAGTGTGAAGTACAGGCCTGTCTTCATCCTTGGGGTGCATAATCCTAGATGTTTTAAATATAAGCCTGATGCCTTGAGAGACTGCGATATGCCTCACATCTGCCTGGGTATTTCAATGCCTGATACTGCTAACCATACAATGACAACTATGCTGTTAGAAGTGTGTGTGAACCTTGGGTATTCCTGTCAAAGTTCAAACTGGTGCTCAAACACTCAAACTCTTCTTTCTTTCTTTTTTGGTTTTCGATTTTCAGAGACAGGATTTCTCCACGTAGCCCTTACTGTCTGGAACTCACTCTGTAGTCCAGGCTGGCCTCAAACTCAAAGACTTGCCTGCCATGATTACCTTAAAAAAATTAAAAACAACAACAACCCCCCACCCCCACCCCTGAAAACAGTAAATGCAAGGACTGCATGTTTCTTGGCATGGTTACCTCAGAGTCTTTCGTTTGTTCTGTTTTGAAAGCTTAAATATTTGGTCTTTCATGTCCCCCTTACCCCTCTCCCCACCTCCTCTCCCACCTCACAGAGACTAGACACTTATAACAAAACAGTGGCCGTGGAACCTTCTTCTCACCCTACTTTTCTGGATTTCTGCCTCCTTGGTAGTGTTCATCCCTGGCAATCTGCTTACCTGGTATTCCACAGAAATAATTCATTGTATTTCATCTTGCTGACTTCATTTAAAATTCAAGCCCCATCTTACATATTCATGCTTGAAACCTCTTTCCTTTAAACCCCATGATTGTGGTTTGTATTCATCTTTTAAAATAACTTTTAAAGCACACCATAAGTAGGTCCAGAGAAAGAGCTGAAGTCAACCTGAGGATTCCCAAGCCCAGGGCTGGATCTGGTGACAGATCTGTGAGGTATCATTTGGTCTAAATCTAAGCCTACTGCTTGGTACCTTATTTGGATATTGCTTTCAAAGCCTGAGCTGTTCTTCCAAACACTGGAGTTCTCGGCTCCTTTTCGGCATGATGTAAGTCCCACAAGTATTGAGTTGTCTTAGAGGTTCTAGCGGGGGTTCAGATAAGAGCCTGCATTTAAATACATTAGAAAATATTAGGTAGAAGCAAATATTTAACAAATGCACTTGAAGATCTCACTTGATGAACTAGAAGGAGGAAAATATCCTGGTTTCAAAGGTTTGAGTTTTGGCTCCTCTTTAATCTTCAAAGCAGCAACAGCTTGAAATACTCAAAGCCAAGGCCTGAAAGAACAGGCTGCACCCACCCTAATTATTCTTCCAAAGGTATTTAACCAAGGGTCTCTGCCTCCCGGTGCTCAATACCACTCAAACATCCTACTGGCTTTTTAAGGCAGCATAAAGTCCCTTGCAAAACTATAATTTAAGTAGGGCAGTTATTTACAATATTAAAACCCCTCCCACCAATAATTGTAGGGAACATTTACTGAAGTAGATTAAAGAAACACGGTTGCCCGAGTGGCAGACGCTATAGTGGTTGTTCAGAAAGTAGCTCACTTGGAAATAGCTAGAATGTGGAAGCTGGGGCTTAAGAGGCTATGAACCACCACACTTGGCTTCAACAAGTTTGTCTGAGGAAAAGGAATATTCAGAACGGATATTTTTGGTGCTAAGGCATGTTAGAGAAACTCTGGGCTTACTGGAACACATGCGCAGGTCATTAGGAATAAGTCTGGGCCTCATTCCTCATTTCATTTCAAGTATTTACCCCACCCTTCTAAGACTCAAACACATACACATCGTTTTCTTGTTTTGAGCCACTTTTAACGCCTGCTACCTCCTAGCTTATGCCTCCTTTTATATTGCCACAGATCTTTTGGAGATAAGGTGAGGGAAAAAACAGATGAGGTGAATAACAGACGTGTAAATTTTCATGAAATCTCTTTAATAAAGAGATTTCTCCATTGGGATAGACCCCTGATTCTTTGATATTTGTTTTTAATTGGTACCAGTATATTTTCTATAGCTTTTGTACCAACCTATTTGTAAATGTATACATAACATAAATGTATAGTTAACTTTGGGGATGCTAACACACACACACACACACACACACACACGGGAAAAAAGTGACAATCCAGCTCACGAATCTGGTAGCTGCTGTGGCCAGTCTGTCCACCGCACAGAGACGGATTATGGCAGGGAATGCAATTCTTAGTGGTGCCAGAAAAGTCCAGGATGTGGCAGGTTTGAGTTAGTTAGAAAAAGAAAGACTAAAACCAACCAATCAAAAGAAAACCTCTCTTGACCACATCACCCAATAACTAACATTTGGGGAATTTCCTTCTAGTCTTTTTTCAATCTAAATATTTAAAAATGGGTGTGTTCTTTCTTTCTTTCTTTCTTTCTTAATTTTTTTTTTTTTTCTTTTTCAAGACAGGGTTTCTCTATATAGCCCTGGCTGTCCTGGAACTCACTTTGTAGACCAGGCTGGCCTCGAACTCTGAAATCCGCCTGCCTCTGCCTACTGAGTGCTGGGATTAAAGGCGGGTGCCACCACGCCCGGCTATGAGTGCGTTCTTGATTTTACAGAGGCACGTACAGTTTTCTACAGATTTTTGTTTGCTTGCCTTTTTGAGACAGAGTCTCTCTAATAGCCCAGGCTGTCGTGGAACTAACTAGGTAGGACAGGCTGGCCTTGAACTCAGAAAGACCTGCCTGCCTCTGCCTCCTGGGCGCTAGGATTAAAGACATGCTCCACTATGCCTGGTCTGTACAGATTTTTTTTAACCCAAGCAACTAATTCTCTACATTATTAAAAATATTCTCCTATGTATTTTCCAACAACATAATTTCATCAACACTGTTTCCACCCTGAACAACATTGCTTCTAAGTAAACCACCCACAACGTCTCAGAGTAGAAATAACTGGAGAGAGGCAAGCTTGGAGAAGTGCATCAGTTTCTCCATGATGACTGGCTAGTGTTAGCAGAGTGGTTTCCCTTTTTTTTTTTTTTCCACTCCCAAACCTCTGGCATTTGACTCGAGTTTTCCTGCTTTCACTCCCTTACGGGTGTCCACCCCTTTCTGCAGGCTGTGCTTTTTTCTTTTGCTGTTGTGTTGATGAACAAAGGGTTATTTGCGCGGTAGGCTCCCCTTTGAAGTGTCTAGGGCAGTTCACGAAGTCCAAGACACTTTTTAAAAACCAAGATCCTTTACAGTATCTTATCGGACTCTCCTGGACTTAAATAAATTGCTAGAAGAGGCAACCCCTGGCTTGCTGATTCTGAACAGTTCCCTTCAACAGAGTGTAATAGTTAATGGGAACGTGGAAGTGGGCCTTCGGGGACCTTTCTTCGTCACTAGTCAAAGTCTTTAACAGCTCAACATCAGTTCAAAACTACTTAAATGTCTTGGAAGTGTGTGGGAGGGTAAGGAAGAGAATGTGCGTGCATTCAAAATACTGAGTCCTCTAAGTTGCGGAGGAAAAGTCCCAAGTACGCGCCAACAGTTGGCGTGGGTGGAGAAGGGGTCTCGGGGAAACCACTGCCCTCCTGGGGTGGGGTGGGGAGGTCCCCCTTTTCCAGCCGGAGCGCATGAGCCAAGCTTTTGCGTCTGGCAGGCACTTGGGTTCCAGGGGTTAATAATGCTCGCCGACTCTCATGAGTCCAGCAGGAGCCGCAGATTGGTGCGGAACCCTGCTTGCCAGGCAACTTTTGTGGCTCACCGCCCCTCTGTGTCCTTTCTCCTACTTTTGTGGGATGTTCAAGGCAGACATCGTAAAGTTTCTGCATCCCAACTTCTCTTCCTAGCTCCCCGGCGCGGTGCCTTCGCGCCCGGGTTCCCCGCACACGTCCCGGGGCCTGGGAACTTCCCGAGGCAGCTTCTCACGCATGAACCCCGGGGACCCCGCTGCAGGCGCCGCCTCAGCCCCGCGAGCCCCCGCCCCCCACCCCAGCTCCGCAGCCGAGAGCCCGGATGTTGGATTCCATCCCTGCGCCTGGTCCTTCATTTCCATAAAAGGGCAGCGCTCCGCAGGGCCGAGATTGCGGCCGCCGCCTCCCCCCGCAGCGCTCCCCCGAGGCGCGCACCGCCCCGGCCCCACCAGAGCGCGCGCCGCCTCCTCTCCCCCGCGGGAGCGCGGTCAGAGAAGAGCCAGAGAGGAGGGGGCGGAGGCCGGCTGCGGGCGGTGCTGCGGGGCGGGGGCCGGGGCGGGGAGAGGGGGTGGGGCGGGGGCCGCGGTGCCGGGACTCCATTAGCAGCGGCGCGAGGCTTCGCTTTCCTCCCGAGCAGCGACGCGGGTGCCGCCAGCCTCGCCTGTTGCCTCGGGAGCCCGGCGGGAGGAGCGCGGTGAGGGGCGCAGCGGAGGACGGGGCGCGGGGAGGACGCCGCGGGAGGAGCGGAGCGCGCGCCGGCGCGGCGCGGTCTCCCCGGCCGGGTGGGGAGGCGCGGGGCGGTCCGGGCGCAGCGGCGGCGGCGGCAGGTGAAGGCGCCCAAGTCCGCTAGGCGGGCGCGGCGGGCGGAGGCCACGGTCTGGGTGCCGAGTCGCCCGCGCTCGCGCCCTTGGTTGTGCGCGCGTAGCCGCAGCTCCTCCGCCTTCTCCCTCGCAGCGGCCGGCGCCGCGGACTCGGTGGGGTTTGTCTTCCTTTGGGGGAGTGACGCTGACGAGAGCCATTTCCTCCGCGCTCGCAGGAAGGGAGCCATGGCTCTGGACGGGATAAGGATGCCAGATGGCTGCTACGCGGACGGGACGTGGGAACTGAGCGTCCATGTCACGGACCTGAACCGTGATGTCACTCTGAGAGTGACCGGGGAGGTGCACATCGGAGGGGTGATGCTGAAGTTGGTGGAAAAACTCGGTGAGTAGCACCCCGATGCCTCCAATAAAGACTTCCCAGAATGAGAGGAGGGGGTGGGGAGGGAAGACGGCGGGGGGAGGGGTAGAATTGGGAGATCCTAGCTCCTGGCGTGTGCTGCGCTTAAAATGCGAAATTTGTTAACGTTAGGGCGCATAGACGTGCTCCCCTCTGCGTCCTGCTTGTTATTTTGATTTTTACATAAGGTAGTGAGTGATTCGAACCTACCAAATGCTTAACTGCGGATTCCCGGGACGACTTGTTGAAAGTAACGAGGAGAGAGAGTATGCAGGTGAAAGTTGTGAATGTGGTATTACGGGTCTGTAGGTGTTCCCACCTCTTATCCTCATGGAACCTGGATGTTGATGGTGGTGTTTATTGGGGAGAGTGTACAGTCAGCCCGGTCTGGAGAATGTGCACTGGTGTTGGTCGGTATGAAGTTTCAGTAGCTGTACTACGTGATGGAGTGCCCTGAAATGTTCCACTCGTCCGCTCTTGCGAGGGGTGGGGCAGTGCTTGACAAACTTGGTATCTGTATTCTGAGTTGGAAGTAAGCTATCAGGAGCATTAAGAAGCCAACGAAAGAACTTATTTTTTATTTTTTGTTTTTTTTTTGTGTGTGTGTGTGTGTGTTTTGTTTTTTTAAAGCAGACACTAAACTGAGTTGAAGATGACAGTATTTGAGTGCACATAGATACTGCATTGATTCGGACTTGATTGTAAGGAAGGGCTATCACCCAGGATATTCGAGAAAACTGCACTCCACATTTTGTGATAAGGCAAACCATTTTTCACCTGGCAGATTGACCAGACTAGATAAGATGGGTGATTTTATCCGGAGAGCGTTTATCAGAGCAGCAGCTTTCTGGCCTGTAAAATGCTTGCTGCTTTGTATAATGAAGTGATAAGGTGTTTTGTGTGGGGATGTCTTTTGTGGCAGGGTTAGTTGGTTTTAATCAGCATTCATGTCTCAGGCCATCCTGGAAAAGTAATGAATATTCGTTTCTCAGAAAAAGTATTTCTTACCAAAGGGGAGGGGGAACTGCATATTTACCATATAACGTAAATGAAATAGAAGTTTGATATAATTTGGGAATTAGACTGAATTCATTTATTAGGTGACTCTGCTTTATGCCCCTGGAGGGAACTTTATTGTTGGAGGACTAAAGAGGAGTTAATTGCAGGGGGCCCTTCTTAGTACTGTCCATTGATTGACTCCCAGAGATAGCCCAAGAACGAGCCCCCAAGGGGCCCTTTAAGAATTCAGTTTTGCTGCTTTAATCAAGTAACTGTCAGTTTACGTTTGGTTTTTTGTTTGTTTGTTTGTTTTTTGAGTCAAGTAAATCACTGTTTGCAAAATATTTACCAACCTTTTTTGAACAGTTCCACTTGAGGATGAAAACTATCCCATATGGTTCCTGTTTGACAAGGAAACAGTCATTTGTATCAGATTGTCTTATGCGTGATAAGTGGACCTTATTAATACATTATAGCTTTTCCTTATTTTAGTTAGTTTTTGGTTTTGTTATCTCAAGCAAGAGTCTCACTCTGTAGCTCTGGCTGGCCTTGAACTTGCTATGTAGACCAGACTCACAGAGATCTGCCTGCTCTGTCTCTTGAGTTCTGGGATTAAACGGGTGTCTTCCTCATGGCCAGCTCTTCAGAGTAATTTTTTTTTTTAAGCAGTGCAATAAAAGATCTGTCAAGGGTGACTTAGACAAGTTGGGATTCTAAAAAACAAAACAAAACAAAACAAAACAAAACCAAGCTTTAATGAATAAATAATGATTTCTACTGTATTTACATCACTGATTGACTGTTATGAAATCACAATTATAAATAGAATTGTTGGGGGTGAGCTGTTTGTAGACAGGATTGATGTTATTTTTGAGTAACTATCTTACCAATGCTGATGCTGGTTAATTACATAGAACAGTGGGGGCAGGAATGGCTTTGCACCTGGGAATTCTGTACCTGTCTTTGGTGGCACCAGTCCTCTTGAGTTTTAAGTCCCAAATGGAGGAGGCATTTTTCAGCAAACTTCTGACAAGTACACAGAGTGGGGTACCATTTAAAATGTCCACAGCTCAGACCAGTCAAATTAGAAAGGAATTTTGTAGTTTTTCAGGTTTGTCTTAACATTGGGATGGGCTGCCTTCTAAAGCCCTGCGTGTTGTCATCAGCAAAGGGATTAAAGGGCACTTGTCAATAGTGGCCGACTAGATCAAAGCAGCCTACAGGGGTAAGAGGTGGAGGTTGGTTTAGGGTTGAGATGGGACAGTGTCTGGTTTCTTCAGAGTGAACAGCAGTAGTGGGCATGTAGCTGGCCACGGAGCAGTTAGTAACACTATACTGCAGGCAGTTTTCACTTGTATGTTCAGGTGCCCACTGTCTATAGAATAACCGTTTCAACTTCACTGGAGGGTATATGATTAGCAAAGGCCTTATGATTCAAAGCTGTCTTTACCTACAGCATCCACAGCACCCTGGGATTCCCTAGAGTTTAATAGATCCCAGGTTGACCCCCCCTACCCCCACCCCCATGCATGTGGAAGCTCTGGAATGAGGGTACTTTTGCTGTGCTTGGGTTCTCAAAGATGCAGGTGAGCAGAAAAGGGGGCAGCCATTGTGTACAGTAGGTTTTATTGTACAGCCACAGTGTTCCTCCTAGAACAAACGAAGTCAGAAGCGTTAATGATGCCTGCTTGTCGTATGTCAGCAGTACCTTTGTATTTTGTTGAAGTCTTTTATAAAGAACATTTGCATTTCAGGGACTGTTATTAAAACCTGATTCTCAGATTTATTACTTTAATTCCAACATCTGAAAAGTCTCTTACATCTTAGTGTGGAGCACATTTGTCATTCTGCTTTAGGCCTGTAAAAGAAAACAAGAAATATATGCTGTGAAGGCGATATGGGCTTTAGGGACTTACAGCTTGATGAAACAAACTTATGATTGGCCCTGTGTAGGCTGATCATAGACGGTCTCTTTGCTGTACACCTCGGTGTATGTGAAAAATGGTTTTCTCCTCCTTCTTTAAAAGCCATATGGAGCACTTCAAACAGGGGCTTTACATTTACTGCAATCTTTTTTATTAAAAGTAAAATGTTAGTGGCCAGCTGTGGTGGCGCACACCTTTAATCCCAGCATTCAGGAGGCAGAGACAGGTGGATCTCTGAGTTTGAGGCCAGCCTGGTCTACAGAGTGAACTCCAGGATAACCAAGGCTATAGAGAGAAACCCTGCCTCAAAAAAAAAAAAAAAAAAAATTTAAATGTGCATAGTTTAAAGTGTTTCTTTAAATTGTGTATAAATGGTACTGTTATATAAGGATAATTTCATACAAGTATATTTCATGTATTGAGCATATGTTAGTTTGTTTTGAATCAGCATCTTGTGTACCCTCTGCTGGCCTGGAACTCACTATGTAACCTAGGCTGGCCTTAAAAGTACTAGGATCCATGGGTATACTACCATGTCTGGTGTATATAGTTTTTTGTTGTTGAGGTTTTCTTGTTTGTTTGTTTAAGAAAAAATTAAACTATATCAGGATAAGGATTATAAAAAAAGATGAAAAGAGGATACAATGTAAAACAATTATATCTAAAAATAAATGTTAAAAGAAGGCTTAATTGGCTGGGATCCCTCTAGAGATCACTGCAAAGCAATTACAGAGCGCAAGACCTGTGAGAGTCAGCGTTCCATCAGCATTGAGGGTTCTGGGGACCAAGGGGATGCTTAATTACGTTCTGGTTTTCCTTTTTCTCTAGGCACTCTGCCTGAGCTTTTGTTCACTAAGTTTTAGAGTCACTTTTAGACGACTTCTTACAATTTGTGCCTCTCTAAAAATACTAATTTTCAGTGGTGAGTAAGGAATTTATAATCTTATGGAACTCAATGAATTGGAAGTCTCAGCAGCCAGCTCGGTGAGCTGGGAGGAGGGAGTCCACTTAGGACTGAGTTCTCCTAGCTCTGAGTCTGAAGTTCAATCGTATCCGATGATCGTTGTGGGACTCAGTTACAGTACAGGAGAAATGAATGGAGCTGACTTAAAATCTGAAACTCGCCCTGCCTGGTAATACACACCCTTAATCCCAGCACTTGGAAGGCAGAGGCAAGTGGGTCTCTGAGTTTGAAGCCAGCCTGGTCTGTACAGTGAGTTCCAAGTTGGCCAAGGCTACAAAATGAGACCTGGTCTCAAAAGGGGGGTGAGGTGGGAGTGAGGATCTGGTTAGGTTTTAAAGTTAGCATGAATAATCTAAATTAAACTACGATAATATTAAAGTTATTTACGGGTTACTCAATGTGATTTTTAAGCCTGCATTTATTGTATGTACAGATAGCAAGTTAGAACTCCGGGAACTCTAAAAGCAAGTTTTCAGTTGAGTGCCAGATGAAAGGTGTTGGTACACAGTAGGGGCTTTATTACTTTAAACACTAAGTTGAGAGGTTGACAGTATGCACACAGGGAAAGAAACCACATAAGTGGACAGCTCTCTTCCCATCTCTGTGCTTACGGCTCCCTGAGGGAGGAAGACTTATTCTGTAGAATGGTGTCCATGCTGGGAAAATCCTGTTTCCCCCTTTGAAGTCTTACAAGTGAATTTGTGGAAATTAAATATCTGGGGAATGCGTCACTGACTCCAGCTGAAGTGTGGTTGGTATAAGGCAGGTTTTCTAAGTCTTTGAATGGAGGAACAGTTGGCCAGTCACTAAAGTGAATTGAATCCGAGTTAAATCTGATAGCAAGTTTCCTAAGTGTTTCTATACCGTGACTGATCCATAGGAATTCAGTATTGAATTTTATCTGTTTCTTTAAAAACTTAGAAGTTCTTTGAGCATGAGAGATGGTTCAGGGTAGGTAAGGCACCTGCTACCAAGCCTGAAAACCACAACCAGGGTTCAGTTTCTGGGACTCCAGTGGGGGGTTTAAGGAGAGATGTCCTTTGACCTTCACCCATGCATACCCCCAAAACATGATGTTTAATTAATATAGACATAGTAAGTTTTAAGTTCCTTAAGAGTAGAGGACAGCTCACAGTCAACTATTGGATGGATCACAGGGCCCCCAATGGAGGAGCTAGAGAAAGTATCCAAGGAGCTAAAGAGATCTACAACCCTATCGGTGGAACAACATTATGAACTAACCAGTACCCCAGAGCTCTTGACTCTAGCTGCATATGTATCAAAAGATGGCCTAGTCGGCCATCACTGGAAAGAGAGGCCCATTGGTCAGGCAAACTTTATATGCCCCAGTACAGGGGAACGCCAGGGCCAAAAAATGGGAGTGGGTGGGTAGGGGAGTGGGGGGGGGGGGTAGGGGACTTTTGGGATAGCATTGGAAATGTAATTGAAGAAAATACGTAATAAAAAAAAAAGAAAAAAGAGTAGAGGACAATATAAATTTTACTATGCTTTTTATAAATCCCAGTAAGTATGAGCTACTTTGGAGGTATATTATGTGGTATTTGTTCCTTCTTAAAAAAAGAGAGTAGGGGACAGGCTGTCACTAGGTAGACCATGCTAGCCTGGTCTACTCAGGGAACTCTTCCTGTCTTTGCCTTCCTGAGTGCTGGGATTAAAGGGCTGTCTTTGCCGTCCATATTCCCTGGGCCATGTTTTATGTCCCAGTTTTCTACCAAAAAAAAAAAAAAAAAAAGTCTGTTAGATTCCAACTAGAACTAACTTATTTATAGGGCAAAGGCTACTTTTGTTTATTCAGTTATTTACAGAAGACCATGTTAGAGAGCCTTTGTGACATGTGAAAGAAAATACTCTGAAGTTTTAACTTTACTCTTGAATTCATCTTTAAAACTTGAGACTGAGTCTTGAGTGGTCCAGTGAGGGCCGTTTACCCTTCAGCCGGATCACTTTGTCGCTAGATCTCACTGTTGCTGGAAAGCACAGCTCATAGGGCTGGATGAGCGAGTTGTTGACATCATAACCTTTTGCCCTTAAATACTCAAACATAGACTGCCTAAAAATGAAGGCTTCTCTCTTAGACAGTTGGAATACACTTTTACCAAATTCAGGAAATTTAATATTGATTTAACACTGTCATCTCCTATAAATACATATTCAAATACATTCAGATTTTACAGTTGTCTCAGTGTTGATGGCAGCCAAACTGGCCTCTTACTCCTTTAATAGACACAATATCCAAGTGCAGAGTTCAAAGAGAGTATGTAATTAAGATGCAGACTTCCTAGCTACACTGTGAAACAGTCCTTGTTAAGACATCTCTTTGCCTTTCAAAGCAAAGTTATCAATATGATAATAGTTTTGTAAGTTCTCTTTCATAGACTGTATCTTTAAATTCAATTTAAATTCTCCGATTACTTGGACACTTGGGAACACTTTTATTTTAATATTCCTTTTTGTGATGGTGTCTCCTTATCTTGCTCAGGCTGGCGTGGGACTCCTGGGCTTACCTGATCCTCTTGCCCTGACTTCCCAAGAATAGGAGTTATAGATGTGCACCCTGCACCCACCTATATTAATATCATTCTTAGACATTACTGGCTGTAGGTTGTCCCCAATGTCAGCTGTCTTCATATTGCTTTAGGTGCTGATGGATTCTCCGATCAGTAAGAAAATGAATGTGTTGTCTGTCTGCCAGCAGATCTGATTTCAGCCTCTGACCCTGCTTCTTTCTTGTTTATGTGATCCTTGAACAACCAGTCCAACCGTCGGAGTGGGTCTTGACTTAAACAAAACTCATTATGTGTGCCTGTAATACTGTAATCAAGGCCAGAGTGAGTTTGAGGCCAGTTTGGTCTCCATGAGACCCTGTCTCAAAAAAGTGTGCAGGGCCTTAGCTTGCAGGTAAAGACTTGCTGCCAGGACTGACCCCTGCGTCCAGTCCACGGGACTAGCTGGTAGAAGGAGAGAGCCGACTCTTACAAGCTGTCCTCTGACCCTCACACATGCACAGGTACGTGCAACCAGCACACATAGACTCAGCACACCCGTGCACATGCTCGAGAAAAGTTGTAATAATCGAAAACACAAATATCGTAGGTTTGGTAAGACTTGAGTTACGTACACATTGAGGTGCTTTATATAAACTGTAAGTGCAAATATAGTGACTATACTTTGTCAGCATCGGAGCTGTCTGGATATATACTGGCAGAGGAGGAAGGTGTCTAAAGGACAATGGAGAATACTGTTTCCTATTCGTGAGCACAGAATTGTATGCCTCAAAAGGAGTTTAGCTTGGATTACCATGTGATCCCACCCCCTAAGCAACAACAAAAAAATAGCTATCATTCTGGCTTTTCCCTTCGCTTTGCAACACATACCTGCCTCTGTAATGTAACAAAGAGCTATTTAACCAGTTTTTCTGAGATTTCTGAAATGCAATTGACCAGTAAGTAGATGATGGTATTTCAGAGATTTGAAAAATTTATAGCCAGTGGTAAATTAATTGCCCAGTTAATCTGTTTTAAGAGCAGTGTTTTATATTCACTTGTAATAGAGGAGTGAAGTAAGCTTATTTCTTGGCACATGAAAGCATGAGCCTAGGGCCGGAGAGATGGCTCAGTAGCTAAGAGCACTGGCTGTTCTTCCTGAGGTCCTGAGTTCAAATCCCAGCCACCACATGGTGGCTCACAACCATCTGTAATGGGATCTGATGCCTTCTTCTGGTGTGTGTCTGAAGACAGCTACAGCGTACTCATATAAATGAAATAAATCTTTAAAAAAGAAAAGAAAACACGAGCCTGTTTAGAAACTCATGAAAATACTTTGAAAAAAATGTGGACTTCTTGTTTATGTTTGATACTAATACTCAGAACCATGGCCTCGCAGATGCTAACTGAGCAATAATTCTGCCCCTGAGCCAGACCCTCAATTAGGGGTGAAGGATACTTATTTAGAATTTTTATCCGGTGTGGAGTAAATATTAAGCAAGGTGTTTTAAATAACTCTTTATTATCCTTTAAAAAGATTTGTTTTATGCATATGAGTGTTTTATGTACATATGTGCACCATGTGTGTACCTTGGATCTCCTAGAACTGGAGTTGGGGACAGTTGTGAGCTACCATGTGGGAATTAAACCCTGCTCCTCTGAACCAGCAGCCACTGCTCTTAACTGTTGAGCCATCTCACAAGTTTCACCCTCTTATTCTAAGATGTGACATTTTACAAATTCCTACCTATTGTAATTCATTTTTAAAACACCTACAGTTTATTATCAAAATTACTATATTAGCTGGGTGTGGTGACCTATGCCTTTAATGCCAGCACTTAGAAGACTGAGGCAGCTGTATCTGTGAGCTAGAGGCTAGCCTGGTCTATCTACAAAGCAAGTTTTGGACAGCCAGGGTTACAGAGAGAAACCCTATCTTGTCCTACCCCCCCCCCCCAATAGTTACTGTATTAATCTGTAGTCACTGCATACTCGAGCATCTTTCCATACTACTACTATTTTGTTTGTCATAGGTAGTGTCTCATTCAGCAGAGCCTGGCCTAGAATTCTTGTGTAGCTGAGGATAATCTTGGACATTTGATCCTCCTTCCTCTGTCTCCCATATGTGGAATTACAGTAGTGTAGCACCATGCCCAGCTTATGTAGTGTTGGCAACCAAACATGTGGTGAGGCAGTCACTCTACCAACCAAGTTATATTTCCAGCCCTACCGTTTTTCTTGGGCAAGTATTTTCAAGTATAATTTACATAAAGCAAAAACAGTTGTTGAATGTAATGTTTTGGGTTTTGATAGATTATAGAAATAGGACTCAAGTTTCTTTGTATTCCTCCATAGTCAGCCGAGCTCCCCAGCTTGAGGCCCGTAAACCATGGCTGGTTTGCCTCTTCTGGGTAGCCTTGTAAGGAGAACTTGCTGATACATCTATTTGGATGTGGTTTTTTTGATACAATTTGGCTCTTTGGTCAATTGAACATGTTCATAGTTCTTTTTGTTTTGTTTTTGTTTTTGTTTTTGTTTTAGAGACAGGGTTTCTCTGTGTAGCCCTGGCTGTCCTGGAACTCACTCTGTAGACCAGGCTGTCCTGGAACTCAGAAATGCACTGCCTCTGCCTCCCAAGTGCTGGGATTAAAGGCGTGTGCCACCCCTGCCCGTCATGCCCATAGTTCTTACGGTAGAATGTTAGTCTATGGAGTGGAGGTGTATTCTACTGGGTTTTGTGGAGGAGGGGCTGGGAATTATGGGGCTTCTTGAGTAGCTCTGGTTGTTCTGGAGCTCTGTAGACCAGGCTGGCCTTGAACTCAGAGGGCCACCTGCCTCTGCCTGCCTCCTGAGTGGGATTAAAGGGGTGTGCCACCACCACCCAGCTGGGATATATACTATAACTTTATCAGTAATTGAAGACATTTGAGTTGTTTCCAGTTCTTGGAGATTGTGAATAATGTTGCCATAAAAGTGTGCAGACGTAATTTCCCATTTCTTTTTGATCACTATTGGAGAGTGGGGAGGCTGGGCCTAAAACATAAGCCTAAAATTATAAGAGATAGTCGAGTTTGTCTGGAGTCATTTGCCTTCCACTCAACATTGTATAGGAGTTTTGGTTAGTCCCTCTGCCTCTGCACTCAGTACTGTCAAGGGTTTTTGTTTTCATGTTATCTGTTCTGATGGCTAAGTAGTTGTGCTTTGGGGCAGTGTCTGGAATGAAAATAACTTTGGTGTGATTTCCAAGAGCTTATTTGCTGCTGTGTGTATGTGACTGAAGCTGACTGGCCTTCCTGGCGCAGAGAGCCTCCTGACTCCAGCTCCCGGGACTAGGATGAAAGCACAGAGCACTGTTCTAGCTTCTTCACTGAGGGTTTGCACTGCAGGCATTTTACTGACTGAGCTACTGAGCTGTCTCCTCAGCCCCTGGTTAATTTTTTTTTTAAGCTTTCCCTTATTTTAATTGCATAGAACTCATCTGTGTGTGCGTATGTGCGTGTATACATGCAGAGGCCAGAGGAGGATGTCTGATCTCCTGGCATGGATTTACAGGCCATTGCGAGCCACCTGCATGGGTGCTGGGAACAGCAGCTTGGGTCCTCTGCAAGAGCGACCATATGGGTGCTGAGAAGCAAACCCTGGTCCTCTGGAAGAGTAGCCAATGCTCTTAAACTCTGAGCCATCTCCAACCTCCTGGAGTGGAAATATTCTATGTTAGTATTTCACTCTGTAACCAAGGTTAATCTGACACTCACTGCGTAGCTCAGGTTGACTTTGAATGCATGGAAGCTCTTCTGCCTTAGCTTTTTGAGTGTTGGGTTTATAGCTGTGAGATCCATACCCTGAGTGATTCATGAGACTTGTCTCCTGTCTAGGTGCACAAAGGTCAGCCCTGGGTGGCCTTTAAAACTTGTCTAGGTTACCCATCTGAAAAAAAGCAGCAGAAACATCTGCTCTAAAATTAATGATCTTTTTTTTGTAATTTTAAAATGTATCAGGTATTTTAAGGTTGAAAGCATCTGTATAATGATATTTTTGATATCTTTTTCCATAACAGAACACCCAGAGTTATGAGTAAAACACAAAAAAGTGCCAAGTTAATCGATTGTAGGTTTCTATTGGGTAAGTGCCTTCTGGTGTAATGTTCCTTAATGTAATTTTTGGGTTCTGACTTGAAAGTTATAAAAAGCTTAAAAATAACTTGAAAAGGGAAAGTGATTGCTGTATCAGTTTTAAAACTGGTTGTTTTTCATACGCCAGCAAGATTTAGCTGACAGGACCCAGATATAGCTCTCTCCTGTGAGGCTATGCCAGTGCCTGGCAAACACAGAAGTGGATGCTCACAGTCAGCTATTGGATGGATCACAGGGCCCCCAGTGGAGGAGCTAGAGAAAGCACCCAAGGAGCTGAAGGGGTCTGCAACCCTATAGGTGGAACAACAACAACAATATGAACTAACCAGAACCCCCCCCCCCAACTGTGTCTCTAGCTGCATATGTATCAGAAGATGGCCTAGTCGGCCATCAGTGGGAGGAGAGCCCTGGGTCTTGTGAAGATCATATGCCCCAGTACTGGGGAATGCCAGGGCCAGGAAGTGGGAGTGGGTGGGTTAGTGAGCAGGCCGGGGGGGAGGGGAGGGTATAGGGGACTTTCGGGATAGTATTTGAAATGTAAATGAAGAAAATATCTAATAAAAAAGGATATTCCAAAAATT
Source organism: Mus musculus (assembly GCF_000001635.26). Taxonomy (NCBI): domain Eukaryota; kingdom Metazoa; phylum Chordata; class Mammalia; order Rodentia; family Muridae; genus Mus; species Mus musculus. The sequence continues at coordinate 45,518,303 of NC_000080.6, read as the reverse complement.
AAAAAAAAAAAAAACCCTGTTTATTTTTAGACAGTGTGGTGATAAATTCTATTGCTCTGGAAGCCACCGGTGGCAGGATCCTGACTGTGCCATAGACTAGCTGTGTGACGGTGGATTGTACTCCTCATCGGTAGAATGAGGGTAACCTATAGCCTTACTGATAGAGTGATTGGAAGGACTACATCAGCACAGGCAGAGTGTGATAACCAGCAGTGGTTTGTACACTTTCTGAGGCTGAACTAGAGAGATAGTATTTTGTAACAGATGAAAAATGTCTCTTATGAAGTTAAGCCAGCTAGTACTTATTTATATTGTCTACCGTATTAGAAACGATAGTGAAATTTTTGACCACCTTCTATCAATATTAGTAATATTATGAAAAGCTAAGTATGAAGATGTTTTATAAGCGGTATATTTTATGCTTCAGAATGGACTGTACTGGCATAGAAGTTATTTCATATAAATTTAGCATTCCAGGCCAGGCGTGGTGGCGCACTCAGGAGGCAGAGGCAGGTGGATTTCTAAGTTTGAGGCCAGCCTGGTCTACAAAGTGAGTTTCAGGACAGCCAGGGCTACACAGAGAAACCCTGTTTCGAAAAACCAACCAACCAAACAAACAAACAAACAAACAAAACCAAATAAATTTAGCATTCCGATTAGACAGATTCCTTTCTTGCCAGCAGTTAAGGGCTCATTTTAAAACGTGGCCAGAGTTGTGTGTTTCAGAGACTACCTTTATTTTTATTCCCACTTAACTTAGGTTCCTCACTTACATATTTAGTCAGTGTTTTGACTAAATATCTCTGGCAATTAATAGAAAGTCGGTTTTATTCCTGCGTTTGGAAGTCAGAAGCCTACATATACCTGAGTTCTGGGTCAGCCTGCTCTACATAGCAAATTTAAAGCCGCCAGGGCTACATAGTAAGACCTCTCAAAAATGGTTATCCTTACTGTAAGTTATCCTTTCTACACAGTACCACTTCTACAAAGTGAATTAAAAAGTAAGTAAAAAGGAAGGAACCGTGACTGTTCGTAGGTATGGTGGGAGAGCATAGCCAGAAGCAGGAGCCTCTGGGAGAGTCCAGAGTGGACATGACCCTGAGCTGGGCCACAGGGTGGGGTGAGGGGAGGTGGTGGGGAGAGAGGGGACCCAAGTGCAGCAGCCAGGAGGCCCAAAGGTACAAAAAAGCCAGTAACCAAAATGGCTGTACTATACATAAGGAAGGGCAGCCTGGCCCCCTGGGCTGGAGAAGTTTAGGATAGAGGGTGGAGTAAGCCAGTCATACCCAGTAACTGAGGGATGCAGAGAGAACCCAGAGCCAGATTCACTTTGATATGTGGAATAGGCCGTTTGTCTCAGGTTTGAGACCCAACAGTAAGCCCTCTCAAACAAAAGTTATCCTCTAATTACTGTGCAAGCCTAAAACATGAGTTGAGAAGTAATTTAAAATATTCTAATTGTAGTGTTCAGCCAGAAATCTTTGATTTTGTTGTTTGTCAAAACCACTTTGGAAGATTTTTTCCCCCACCAGCTCTGTTTAATAGTGTAACATCTTATTACTTCCCTAAAGTAAGACCACATGTGTTTGAACACTAGCTTGACATCACATATGTTTTATGGTCTTGTGCTAAGTTTGGTAGTGTCCCTGTGCCTTGGCTGCCGTGTAAGTGAAGTGTGGATAATAATAGAGTTAACCCTTAGAGGTAGAGCAGTTTGGACATACAATCAAGTAATAGCCATCAGTGGTGGGTATCAATTTCTCAAGGCTCCTCTTAGAGTGGAATCCAAGAGTGAAATCCAACTTGGTGATTGCACAACAGGGATGCTAGGGTGAGATAGGCGGTTGTATGTGAATCCTATCCGCTCATGCCATGTTCAGGTTATAGAGCTCTGTAGTTGGGAACATGTCGGGTGAAGTACATGGATTCACCTTTCTGGAACAGTAGCAAATGTGGAGGGTGCGTGTTCCTTTAATGTGTCCTTCCTGTTGTCGCCAAGCTAGATGCTTTCTGATAACAAAGTGAACTAGATCACTTTGAGTTTGGAGTTGGTAGATTAGCTAAGGAACGAATTCCAGATAACCTGTGCTGTGTCAGGGAGACGGTGTAGACTTGGAAGTATAACTAATGGCTGGCCTGAGGAGGGTCCAGTAAGAAGCTAGCCATTCTGGGTGGGTGGGGACCGCTGCGTTGTGGTGGTTATAGCCTGTCCTAGAGGAGCAGGCTTGTCAGCAGACCTACAGTTAAGCACAAAGCCGCCCTTTCACGCTTTGTTTAGTCTTCAGTCACTCACTATTTTTAAGTAAGAACTGTTGGTGTGAATAAAATTAACTCGGATATTCACTACCGTTCCACTTTCCGTCCTGGGGAAAGACGGTCTTTACATAGCAGTTACTAGAATAGAACCAAGTCAGCGTGAGTTAAACAGGGTGTGTACTGAGAACCTGGTCGGTCCAGAGTATAGGACAGGGTTTGTGGAGGGAAATGGCTTGGAAGCTCCGACCTGAGTGTACTAGAATTTGTTAGTATTTTCTTCTGAGAGAAATTTGAAATGTCAAAGCTAGGAAGTCTTATTACTAAATTATCTTTTGAACTAACTAACACCTCTGACCACTTTTCAAAGGACCAATGCAGTTCATGTCTGTGACTTGAACATTATCTAGTACATACACTCTGGTGCTACTCTGTAGGGTTTTACTTTGCTCTCCTGTGATCTCTGACTTCTAGGAACTAAGCCATGTTAAATCAATTAGCAGCAAAGCCTTCTGTGTTGGGTAGAAAGTTTACCCTCCCTCGAGCAATGACCGTCGTGTAGTGTCTGCTGTGTGTCCTCTGTACTTGCAGCGTCCGTTTCTGCTGAGAAACTTCCCAACCACCTTGGGGTAGTGTGTAATAATCAATAGAAAGGGAAATCAAATAAATGGACTTAATTCTGTATCTGTACGTCAAAAGGTTATTTGTTTCTAGATTTTTGTTGTTTGGCGTTGTTTTTAGATAGGATCTTGCCATATTTAGGGCTAGCCTAGAACTCGCTATGTAGCCAGGCTGGTGTTTAAATTACGTTTTGTTGCATGATAAAACACCATGACCAAACACAGCCTGAGCAGGAAGGGGTTACTTCAGCTTACAGCTCCACATCGCAGTCGGTCACTGAGGGAAGTCAGGGCAGGGCCTCAAGGCGGGAACCTGAAGTCAGGAACTGAATCAGGGACCTAGATTGCGCCCCATGGCTAAGTCAGCCTCCTTTTTTAAAAACAAAACAAAACTGTGCATTGATGTTTTGCCTGCAAGAGTGTCTGTATGAGGGGGAGGGTGTTGGGTCTCCTGGACCTGGTGTTGCAGACAGTTGTAGTTGCCATATGGGTGCTGAGATTTGCTGGGCCATCTCTCCAGCCCCATGGAATACTTTTCTTTTCTTTCTTTTTTTTTTTTTTTTTGAGACAGGCTCTTACTGTATAGCTCTGGCTACCCTGGAACTCACTGAGACAAGCCTCAACTCACAGAGATCCACTCGCCTCTGCCTCCTCAGTGCTGGGGCTTCAGCCCACTTTCCTGAACTCACTGAGGACTTTGCTGTTGTACCAAACCAGGGGTGGCACCACCCACCATAGACTCTGCCCCACCCCCCACATTCACTCATCGATAATTAAGAAAATGTTCCACAGACTTGCCCATGTGTCAATCTCACAGAGACATTTTTTTTTTCAGTTTCTTGGATAACTCTAGTAGCACTCGGGAGGCAGAGGCAGAGGCAGAGGCAGAGGCAGGCGGATTTCTGAGTTCGAGGCCAGCCTGGTCTACAAAGGACAGCCAGTTTCTCTAAACCCTGTCTCGAGGGAAAAAAACAAAAAACAAAACGTTTGGGTGGGATGGGGAAGGACATGATAACCAGGCCTCCAACTTGTAGTTTCAAGTGCTGGGGTTACAAGTTTGTACCACTATTCCTAACTTTTATTTGTTTTGAAGAGTGAGTTCTAAATTCTTGTTAGTTTTGAAGAAGAAATAATAGTTTTTGTTTGAAGTTTATTTTTTTCTGTTAGTTTATTATAACAATTACCCTAAATCATGTGTCTTTAATAAGATTTAGTCCTCACAGTTCTGGTGACAGAGAAGTCTGAGTCAGCTGGTCGCTTTCCTCTGGTGGGAGGGATGCCCAGCTCTGGCCTGACTCCTGAGGCTACTGATTCAGCTAGCAGAGCTCTCCTCTCTGCCCTGCTCTCTCCCCTGAAGCCCCATCACCCTGGGGAGTAGGGCAGCCACATGTGAGCATAAAGGTATCCAAGGCCCCATCTGCAGCAGTTTCTAACTACTTCCCACCATGGGACACAGACCCCATCGGTTAATCTCAGAAGCCTTAATGGAAACTAATGATGTCTTTATTGGATACCATACTTTAATTGAAACATGTTAGCAGTTTGAGTGGATGTAAATGTGAAACAGTTCGAGTTTGTGTTAATAAGTTAGCGTTTTAAAATATGACACAGAAATTTCAAAACAGTGCTTTACCATCAGTGTACTCCTTTGTTACTGTGACTGAAACTGCACCAGTTGCTTAGCAACACAACTCTCATCTTCTGTGACTTATAAGTGCCACTAGCCCTTAGCAGGGGTAACTGAGTGACCTCTGTCCACACAGTCAACAGTGTGTGCTTGTGTCCCCTCTTGTCTCCAAATGATAAATGTCTCAGATCTTTTTTTTTTTTTTGTAATTTTATTTATTTTTATTTATATGAGTACACTGTAGCTGTTTTCAAACGCAGACCAGACGAGTGCGTCAGATCCCATTAGAGATGGTTGTGAGCCACCATGTGGCTGCTGGCAATTGAACTCGGGACCTTTGGAAGAGCAGTCAGTGCTCTTAACCGTTGAGCCATCTCTCCAGCCCGAGTGGACAATCCTTTATAAGATTGGAAAACTGAAAGAAGAAAATGGTTAATGAAGATAAAAGAACAAGTGGTAGTGAGAGGGATGCTCTGGAGTGAGGCTCAAATCCGACTGGCGTACTGCGCGGTGTACTGCGTGGTGTACTGTGCATAGCTCAGCCTGATAGTCTGCCTCCCCTTGTCATTCAGGACACTCAGAGGCAGCCAGTGGAACTTGATAAAGACAAAACTTACTGACACAGAGAGAAGACAGTGTAACAGGGTGAAGATGTCGTCAAGGAAGTGACACCAGAACAAACCTGCATGTATATAACGTTGATCTCGGAAATGTTTCATGTTACTGATCCTACCGCCCTAGGAATTGAACCCAGAACCTCTAACTGCTAAGCAAGCACTCCTCCACTGAGCCACCACTCTTTAAAAATGCTTTTATTTTAACAAGTTGTCACTAAGTTGTTCAGGCAGCCTCAAATTTGTGATTCTTCTGCCTCAGCCTCCAAGTACCTGTGAGTGCATGTCTGTGCCACCAGGCTCAGAGTGACATTCAAAGTACAGAGTAGCATTTAGGAGGCAGAGGCAGACCTCCGAGTTCAAGGCCAGTCTTATCTACACAATGAGATCCAGTCCAGCCAATGCTGCACAGTGAGACCCCTCATCTTAAGGAAACACACATACACACCACCTCCACCACCACCAACCACCTCCTCCAACAGCAACAAGAGTATAAAGAGTAAAGTGTCGATCCCGATTTAGAAAGTAAAATGACTTCACTACGGCACAAAAAGATGCCGTTTCCAGGCCGTAATTAAGTGTTCTGCGCGAGGGAGATGGCTCAATAAAGTGCTTGCTGTACAACCATGAGAACGTAAGTTCTATTCCAAGAACCCACTTAAAGTTAGTCCCTTGTTCCATAAACTGGGCCGGAGGACTGGGTTGGAAGAACCCTTATGCTGGCTAAGATTTGTGTAACTCATGAAGGGGGTTAGATACTGCCAGTTGAGACTTTTAAAGTTTTACATTAGAAGTGGAACGATGAAATTTGCTTTGGAACAAGATGAGAGATTTGATTGTCCACTCCCCTGTCTCAGTTCTGAGATCCCATCTGGCTTGAACCTATTCAGGTTTTGTGCATGCTGCCCCAGTCTGAGAGTTCACGTGTACGTCAGTTCTGTTGTGTCGGGAAGACACTGTTTTCTTGGAGTCACCCACCACCTCTGGCTCCTAAAAAACTCCCCACCTCCTCTTCTGCCTCGAGCTCTGAGAGGAAGGAGGGCTTTGACGAAAACATTGCATTTAGGACAGAACTGCTCCAAAGCCTCGTCCCCTCTGTACATTGTCCAGTTGTCTGTCTTTGTGTTCGTTCCTATCTGCAGTAAGAAGGGCTACTCGGGTGAGGGCAGAGCAAAGCACTGACCTATGAATGTAGCAGTGCGTGTGTCATTAAGTATCACTTTATTGCTGTGTTCCTTTAGCAGGATAATAGTAGTAGGTTCTCTAGGCCCATGATCTGTCTATTCTCAGGCTCGTGGCCACTTTAACGGTGTGAGTAAGGTATGTGTTCCATCTCTCAGTAGGCCTAAAGGCTAATCAAAAAGTTGTTGGTGACTTCTGTATTTGAGCCACTACTGCACCCGTATTATCTTTTTGTTTTGGGTTTGGGTTGGTTTTTTTGGTTTTTGTTTTGTTTTATTTGGTGGTTGTTTTGAGACAGGATCTCATTATGTAGCCCTGGCTGTACTAGAACTTACTATGTAGACTAGGCTGCCCGTCTCCTAAGAGCTGGGTTTAAAGGTGTGTGCTACCGTGTTGGTTAGCACCAGTATATTTTCCAGGTAGGTTGCAGACTTTATTTAAATAGCCTTTCTTTCTCTGAAGAAGTCTGGCCAATCCTCCTCACTCCTGAATGGCTCCTGTTTTCTGTGTGGAATTCAGGTGCATCATCAGTCAGCCTGGCAGCTTTCTGGTTTTCCTCCTGGCTGGCCTCTCTAGTCAACAGTGAATATCAAGGAGACCACTTGTCAGGCCTAAAAGAAACTCCAGTTCCCCAAATTCCAAAGGGCAGCGCGGATGGCCAAAAAATGGCAGTCTTGACCCAATTCCGACTGTACTACAGAAGGATTTCTGGTGGTTAGATAAGCTAACATTTCTCAGGAGCTTGTGACACAGGTCACCCAGAAGCAGTCATTTCCCTTACCCCAGTCAGAAGGGACATACATGGCTCTTCGTTGACATATATCTTTGATGCCTATCAGAATATCAAAGTCAACGTTAACTTTCAGGCTCCCTCAGTCCCTCAGTATTCACAAGTACTTGGAGTTTGAGGAATTGGAGTTTCCTTTGGACCCGGCCTTCCAGCCTTTCTGTTGCCTGAGAAAAGGTAATCTCTGACAGTTTCACAGCTGGAGAGGGCCCAGAAGGTCTGGAATGCTGGCCAAAGGTGACGAGGGGGAAGGGAATCAGGTACTGAGAGGAGGCATGTGTGGAAATTCCATCTGAAGCATCTGGCTTGTTGGCCTGGCCCACTGAAACCGTGCTTTCCTGTCACTTTGGCTTTCAATGTGATTAGGGCTGCCTGGTGGGCTCTGCCCATGATTCCTGGATGCTGTCTGCCAACTGAGTGGGACTCCTCTCTCTGTGTCTGTCTGTCTGTCTGTATCTCTCCCTCTCTCTGTCTCTGTCTCTCTGTCTCTCTCACACACAAAGTATTAGCATGATCACTGACTGTAATCTGCCCTAAAGTCCTCATTGTTCAGTGAGCAGTTAACAGCTGGAGTAGATTTCACCTTTGAGCCATACAAAACAAAGCCTAAAAAGTTGTCAATATGATAAAAGTGTAAAGAGTCATTTGTAATAAGAAATTTCTCAGCAGGGAAGAAAACAAAAGGAAAGAGTTTGAAGATGGTTCTGGAATAAAGCATGGAGATATATAGAGAGATCAGACAGAGGGAGGTGTTTTCAGCACTGGGAAACACTTTTAAATCTATATTTAGAAAACAACTGAAGAAATTTTAAATTTTTGATCCTGTGACTATAATAGTAGCCAGTGTTTTTGTTACCAAGACCTTGAAAAGCAAGTTCTTTTCAATAACCAATAGTAAAAAAGTGAAGATTTAGTCAGTAACAGCATGGGAGCTAGGTTTGTCTTTCCTCAGAACCTGGTTTATGAGTCCCTTTCTCAAATGAACCCTGTCAGCAGCAAGCTAAACCTCCCTCAGTTGTGCTCTTGATTTCCGTTGGCTCTTTGGCTTGTCTGTGAGGTTGCTGGACAGTTAGTGTGCCATTCTTGGCCTCTCTGGATGTGAAATGTCTCATGAACAGAGTGGATGTGTTTGGCTGCTGCCATGCTGCACTGTGTGAAGATACACTGCTCCACGATCATTCCAGTCAGGTTACAATGATGCTCTAGTGTCTTTTCCTAGCTGGAGGACTCCTTGGACCTGCCATGCCTTTTCTGACCCTCTGTCACCTGTAACTGCTCCTCAGCAGTGCAGAATGTCAGAGCCAGGGTCATTTGCCTGCCGTTCCACCCTACCCAGCCATCAGCACTCAGTCTTTTCTGGGCTCTTGCTCATTTTGCATTCTCGGTGAATACTCTGAGGGATTGTTGTGAAGCACAAATCACCCTGCTGAAAAACAGTCTTAGACCTGTTTTGACAGTTTGATCTATGGTGGTGGTAGGAGAGACTCATCTTTATCTCGCCATTCTCAAACAAAACCCCAACCAAATACAGATGTCTATCCACAAACCAAATAGCTCTGGTTTGCAGATAGGTCCAGGCATTAATATCTTTAAAATACTGTGCAGAATTTTAAAAACATCTTTTTAAATGCTGCTCAGGAAATCACAGTGCTGTCCAGGCTAGAAGTCACTAAGTGCCATATCTCACAATAAAGTCTGGACATCTTACTACTGCAGACAAGACTCCTGCCTGGCCCTGGAGCCTTCACCTGCTGCTAGCAGCCCTGCGGTCCCAACAGCCTCCTTCAGGTGCCAGAGCTTTCTTTCATCTCTAGCACTGGGGCAGTGCCCTGGTCACACAGTTTAATGGATATTTGTTAATGAATTGTTCTACAGGTGCTGTTTGATGCTCTAAGGTAGTAAATGGTGTGGACTATGTTGGTAGCCTGGGCTACTGCTGGAGGGGATGGGGAGATGACTCCATGGGGAAAATATTATGCATACATGAGTTGGATCCTGTGAACCCACAAAAAGGCGGGATCCTTGATTCTATAAAGTTGCCTTGTGAATCCCACACAGATGCTGTAGCGCACATGCTCCTGTAATAATGCCAGAGTGTCCACTGTTTAAACGTGTGCTACAGGCTCCACAATCCCTCTTCTATCCACCCCCCATCACCAATTTCCTTTTTATAGTATGTGTATGTGCATGCATACACATGTACATCAGGTGTGTCCACATGCATACGTGTGCTAGATGTTGTATGCATGCCAGACGTTGATGCCATGTGTCTTCTTCCGTTACTTTTTTCTGAGACAGGATTTCTATGCTCGCTAACGTAATGTCAACTTTTGACACAAGCTAGAGTCGTTGGAGAGGGAACCTCAGTTGAGAAAATGGCTTCCTAAAGTCAGGGTGCAAACAATCCTGGAAGGTATCTTCTTAATCAGTGATTGTGGAGGGCCCAGCCCACCGTGGGTGGGGCCATCCCTGAGCTGGTGGTCTTGGGTTCTATAAGAAAGCAGGCTGAGCAAGCTATGGGGAGCAAGCTACTAAACAGTACCTTTTATGGCTTCTGTCTGTGTCGGCTCCTCCCTTCAGGTCCTGTCCTTTTTTAGTTCCTGTCCTGACTTCCTTTGGTGATGGGCTATAGATATGGAAGCATAAGCCAAATAAGCCCTTTCCTCCCCAACTTGCTTTTGGTTATGGTGTTTCATCATAGCAGTAATAACCCTAACTAAGACAGTCTCTGCGTAGCCCTAGCTCTCCTGAAATGGGGCTTGCATGTAGGCCCTAAGTCCCAGGAATAAATGTGTGCACAGCAGCACTGTTATTCTTCATCTTCTTTTCCTAGACACTTTCTCACTGAACCAGTAGTTTTTTGACTCCAGCACGAGTGGCTGGCCAGGGAGCTCCAGGGATCTGTTTCTTTCCCCACAATCCCAACATTAGCTTTCTGCCTTGGTCCTCCTCTCCCTCTGAGGGTTAGGGATCTAAGCTAATGTGGATGAAACACATTAGGCTCTCTAGACTAGCATTGCCTTGGGCAATCTATCATATGCTGGGTGAACAGAATCCTCATGGGATTTCCAGTCCCTGTGTCGCAAGTCGATCTTGTGCATGTTTATCCTTGCAAGCAGGCTGCTGCTGCTGCTGCTGCTTCCTGGAAGAACCAAAAGACTTGGCCTTGGCTGGAAGTCAGGCTTTAAAGAGAAACAGCAGCAAGCCACTTGTGGTTTATAAGCGTGCTGGCTGGTTGTATTTTCAGGCTACTGTGTGTGTGAGCCGTGTCTCTTTCAGACCTCATCACAAAGTGCTGTGTGTGTCTGATGGGAAACAGGAAACAAGGAAAGGGGGCATCAAGGAAGGTCCTGGGTTTGAAGTTTGTTTAATGAAAGTTGAGGGGTTTGTGGTGAAGGGGTTCTGCCTTTGTTGTTGCTTTTAAGGAGACTGGGTTTATTTAGACCCATTTTCAGGGTACAGTCCATCAAGGTGTACATGGAAAGATGAGACTTCATTGCAGAGTTATCTGCAGGGCCTTCTGGAGAGTGTTCACAGAGTCCAGACACGCAGGGCCGCAGAGTGTCTGTCAGGATGGTGCTGATGTTGAGTGTGGCCTGTGCCTCAGGAGTCCTTCTGAACAAGGAAATCTGTTAGCTCCTGGGAGCACTGTGAAGCCAGCGGGTGGTGCATTAGGCCCCTTGTACTTTACCAGCTCTAGTTTTACATTTTATTTGGGGTGGTTTGCCTTTCCTTTTCTTTTGTACTTCAAAAATGCAAATTTTTTTTGTCCACTTGTAACTTTTGTGGTCTGGAACAAGTTGTCTCTGTCAAAAATTATGGGTAGTTTTAATTTCAGCTTGCTCCTCAGGCCTCTGTGTTCAGCACTTCCTTCTGGACCACATTTCATGTGAGCCCTTTGTTAGGGCTTAAGGCGCCGCTTCTGCTCTGCCTCCCCTGGCAGGCAGCTGCTTTTCACATCAGTTAGCATTTATTTCAGTCTGGGAGCAGGTGATGAGGAACCGCTCCCACTCACCTTCAGCTGTGTGGGCAGATTCCTAACGTGCCGGCAGCTTCTTTCACTAAAGCACAGGGACTTCTGTGCCTGAGTACTTGGCCCTAGGCCACTAGAGAGGTGGCCAGGAAGGGCTAGGCATTTAATGACCCCCACACAGTGTTCAACCCAGGAAATCGCCTTTCTTTTTCTTGTAGCATCAACTCTGTAGAAAGGACTGCGGTTGTCACATCTGCTACTGAGTTAAATGACCTTGTCTCTCTCTTCCTAACTGCTTCACACTCCCTCTCCTGTGCTCCTCCTGGGATTCCCGACCCTTCACCCCCTCTCTACAAGTAAGCCACTCAGTTTATCTCAGTTATTTTGGGGGCAACCCAAATCTGGATTTTTGGATTCAGGGTAGCTTTAAATTTTACTTATTGAGTTGGCTGGCTGGCTGGCTGGTTTTTTTGTTTGGTTTGGTTTGAAGATGGGGTTTCTCCCTGAGTATGCTGTCTTGGAACGGAACTCTCACTGTAGACCGGGCTGTCCTCAAACTCAGAATTCGGCCTGCTTCTGCCTCACAAGTGCTAGGATGGAAGTGTTTGCCACTGTTGAGCCATTTCTTCCGTCCTCAGAGTGACTTTATTACAGACCTTGCCCACCTTTCTTTCTCTCACAGGGAATTCGTGACTTCCTTTCCTTCATGGGGATATTGTCACTAGAGTCAGGAGTGCCTGGGTAGAGGTGTGAGGAGAAAGGGTTGTGAATCTACCTACAGCCTCAGCCTCTCTTGAGCATCTTAATCTCTGTTCCTAAAGAGAAGAGTAACAGGTGTGACCAGCTTCTCTCTATAAACCCAGCTGCAGCTGTCCACTGTAAACTAATCCAGAACTAAGTACTTCCAAAAGCTGTCAAATTCAGTGCTGGAAAATAATTAAGATGTGAACAGTACACGCATAACCCAGCAGCTGCAGAATGCCGGTCCCACGTGTGTTTGTAGGTGAGCTCCCAACACCATGATTGATACAGTTTGGTAAGAAAGTAACTTGGAGAGTCACCTTTGCTTCACATAACAGTTATCAATGTCATAAACAGAGACTGTGACTCCACTGCTAAGAAGTCTAACTGGGTTCTCAGCAAGGGGACAGAAGCCGGGCTACACAGCTATGTCCTTCCCCGTAGATCAGTTCTGCTGGCCGCTAACAAGAGCTCCTCCGAGTGCCCAAGTTCTTATTTCAAGAATGTTGTTCTTAACAGTTTCTTTGCTGCTGTTGGTGTGAGTTCTCTTTTGTTTGGCTCTTTCATTCCTAAGTCATTTCTCCCTTTTCATTGAGAACAGGTCTCTATCAGTTTGGCCGGTAGGGTATTTTCTTGATTGATGGTTGATGGGCCCCCCTCACTGAGGGTGGAGCTAACTGCTGCCTGGGCAGAGGGTCCTGACTTGTACAAGAACGCAGAGTGAGCAAGCCAGTGAGCAGCATGCTTCCGTGCCATCTGCTTTATAGATCCTGCCTCCAGGTTCCTGTCTTGACTTCCCTCAGTGATGGAGTGTGATCTGAGAGCTGTAAGCTGAAATAAACCCTTTCTTCCTCAGTCACTTTGGTCATGTTGTTTATCTTACACAGCAGTAGAAACGCTAACCCCTTCAGTTACCGTCCTCAGGATATATTTTGGAAGCATGTTTGGGCTGCAAGCTGTTCATGGTTGTTCTGGAGTTCTTTTCACGCCCCTTCACCTAGAGTGCCCATTCTCTCTGACTCCCAATCTTTGTTCTACCCTTACTACCTTAATGCATTCGTTTCTTATTTCTAAAGACTTTGATTTTATTTTAATTAGGGGTGCACTTAAGTGCTGGTATCCACAAAAGCCAGAGGCATTAGATTCCACTGAAGCTGGGATTATGGGTGGCTGTGAGTCACCTGGTGTGCTAGAGCAGCAAGTGTGGTTAACCACTGAGCTTCCTCCCCAGCGCCCACCTGCGTGCATGTGGATAGCCTCAGGAATTAGTCTTTTGATGTATTTTGTGGGGACTCTGTTGTCTGTTCTTCAAAGCCGAATTTCAAAATCCACTACTGGGTTCTTTTTTGTTTGTTTGTTTTTGTTTTTCGAGACAGGATATCTCTGGATAGCCCTGGCTCTCCTGGAACTCACTCTGTAGACCAGGCTGGCCTCGAACTCAGAAATCCACCTGCTTCTGCCTCTCAAGTGCTGGGATTAAAGGCGTGCGCCACCACGCCTGGCACTACTGTGTTATTCTTAATATTTCCTATTCCAGTCCCAGGGTTCTGTTTGTCTTTCAAGGTCCAGTTGGTCAGTTGGCCTTGGGTATTTTTTTTTTCCTGTGCACTGGGTTTTGAGGGCAGGGAAAGTGTTTTTTGGCACTGTTTGTATTTTTTTTGGTACCTATCACTAATAGTTTCTTGTTTTTCTTAAGTGTACCCAGTATTTAGTTTCCCTCCAGGTGTTCTGGGCTATTTTTAAACCTTTTTCTTGTTTACTGCTTGTTGTCCTTAGATGTCAAAAAAGATTGGTCGGACCATGCTCTCTGGTGGGAAAAGAAGAGGACTTGGCTGCTTAAGACACACTGGACCTTGGATAAGTGTGGCATCCAGGCAGATGCCAAGCTCCAGTTCACCCCGCAGCACAAACTGCTCCGCCTGCAGCTTCCCAACATGAAGTATGTGAAGGTGAAAGTGAACTTCTCTGACCGAGTCTTCAAGGCTGTGTCTGACATCTGCAAGACTTTCAGTAAGTGACCTGCCCTTCGCTAAACCATGAGGCGTGTGTGGCTGGTACTTGGCATTGAGCTTATTCTAAGGGTGTCTGGGTTTGGACCCTACGTGTATCTGTATTTGAAATTATTGTTTATAGGTTGTTTTTTGTTTGTTTGTTTGTTTGTTTGTTTGTTTTTGAGATAAAGAGGTATTGGGTTAACATGGAACAGGAAGAACTAGGTTTTTTCCCACTAATTAGAACCATATATTATATAAAACTCTTTTCTGATGACTTGATCAGCTGACAGGAGTGGGATTGAACCTTGGCTCTCAGTGCATGCAAGTCAAACGCCTTTCCACTAAGCCACAATTGCATTGTTTGTCGGAGGGTGGGGAAGGGAGCAGGCATTGTTTTCAGAGGGCTGTGGCTCTTCAGTATTTCCTAAGTCACTTTGATTTTAGTAATTCAGAGAGATGATGTCACTCCCTTTGATGAAGGTCTGCCCACTCCTAAAGAAACTACTCTGAGGGCTTGCTCGCCCCATGTGAATGCTCTGCTTTCAGGAACAAGCTGTGGATTGCTTTTTACCTGGCTGACGTGGTTCTGATGTATGACAGGAAGCATTCAGCCACCAGAGAAGTGTGAACATTCGTCAGTACCGCTAGCACATAGTTCTTAGATATATTTAATGATTTGTCCAAGTTCTAATCCCAACTAGAGCTCTAACTCTTTTATACACATGTTGCATTTTCAGATGATACTGGTAATTCATAAAAATATTGGTCTCCAAAGTAACTTTGATCTACAGTTTGATTTGCTACATATATGCTTGTTCAGACTGTGCTATTGTGTGTTTGCAGGTGTGGGAGACTTCCCAGGGGTAAAGATGTTAGGAGGATGTTGGTTCTCTGTCACTTTCTTCTGCACTAATCCCTTCTAGCAGGCCTTTGAACCTGGAGCTAGGCTGGGAGCCAGCGAGCCTCTGCAATCCTTTGTTTTGCAGTCGAGTGCTGGCTATTTAAGTGGATGCTGGGGATTTGAACTCATGTCCTCGTGCTTGCACTGAAAGTGCTCTTACCTACAGAGCCATCTCCCTGCCCCCAAGTATATAATTTTTTTCATACAATTTACTATTTTGTGCTGTTTCACAATAATTGTGTGTGGTTGCACTTGTATTAATTCCCCATTCCCAGAGTTCTGTTAGTGGACATTTCGGTTGTTTCATTCTTAGAGCAAATACTGTAGTGAGGTTTTCTTTTTCTTAAGCATATTGTTGACAAGTTTTCAGTTGAGATAGCTTCAGGACACCCCTACCATAATTCTTCAGCAGCTGCACTCACTGCTAGAGCCACCGGCACATGCTCCTCATGTGCAGATGCTCCTCCTGTGCAGGTTCTCCTCCTGTGCAGATGCTCCTCCTGTGCAGGTGCTCCTCCTGTGCAGGTGCTCCTCCTGTGCAGGTGCTCCTCCTGTGCAGGTGCTCCTCCTGTGCAGGTGCTCCTCCTGTGCAGATGCTCCTCCTGTGCAGATGCTCCTCCTGTGCAGGTGCTCCTCCTGTGCAGATGCTCCTCCTGTGCAGGTTCTCCTCCTGTGCAGATGCTCCTCCTGTGCAGGTGCTCCTCCTGTGCAGGTGCTCCTCCTGTGCAGGTTCTCCTCCTGTGCAGGTTCTCCTCCTGTGCAGGTGCTCCTCCTGTGCAGGTGCTCCTCCTGTGCAGGTGCTCTTCCTGTGCAGGTGCTCCTCCTGTGCAGGTGCTCCTCCTGTGCAGGTACTCCACCTGGAAGAAAGGCTGGGCTGGGACTGTTGGCCTTAGCACAGGGCCGCCTTGCTTCTTAAGTTTCTGTTTCTAGATCTGTTCTTTGTGGTTCTGATAGGGCCTCTTTGATCAAGTCAGAATCTACCTTTTAAGAATTTTTTTTAAGATTTATTTTATATATATGAGTGCTCTATCTAGGTGTACACCTGCATGTCAGAAGAGGGCATTAGATCCCAGTATAGATGGTTGTAAGCCACCATGTGGTTGCTGGGAATTGATTTCAGGACCTATGGAAGAGTAACCAGTGTTCTAACCACTGAGCCATTTTCCAGCCCCTAAGAATTTTTGTTTAAAAGATTTTTTTTTTTATGCATATGAGTGCTCTGTTTTCATGCACACCAGAAGAGGTAATCAGATTCTATTTCAGGTGGTTGTGAGCCACCATATAGATGCTGGGAATTGAACTCAGGACCTATGAAAGAACAACCAGTGCTCTTAACCACTGAACCATCTTTCTATTCCCAAGAATCACTTTTTTTAAACCTCTGAAATGTGTGTTTTTCTTATTTTAAAGCAATCTTAGAAATGCTCATCTTCCCCCTCCCCCCAATTTTTAGGTATCCTTTGCTGTTATTCCGAAGAACTTAGGGTGTCAGAGGGGAAGCAGATTAATATCACTGTTTTTATGTAGTGCTTCTAGGATAACTCACTATGTTTAAATGGATAATACAGATCAAAACACTGAAAAGCAAAAAGAATTACATAAGTTATCTAATACATGTTTAGAATTTATAGCTATCGATACTTTATCATTTTTAAGTCACAGTAATATAGGTAAATTTCTTAGTCTCCTAACTTCCTTCACAAAGTACATATGTGGCCTAGTTCGCTTTTTCATTACTGTGATTAAGGGCTATGCCACCACACATGGCTCAAAAAAATTTTTTTTGTTTTGTTTTGTTTTTTGAGACAAGGTTTCTCTGTATAGCCCTGGCTGTCCTGGAACTCACTTTGTAGACCAGGCTGGCCTCGAACTCAGAAATCTGCCTGCCTCTGCCTCCCGAGTGCTGGGATTAAAGGCGTGCGCCACCACGCCTGGCTCAAAAAAATTTTTTTAATGAATTTATAGCTTGTATATATTTGAGCAGATGTGTGTGGCAGGGGAGCAGATGTGGTGGTGTACATGTGGAGGTCAAAGGACAACTTTTTGGGCATTGGTTGTATCATACTGAGTGGTTTTTGGGACTTGAACCTGGGTCTTTAGCCTCTACTCTGAGCCAGTTACTAGGCCAGATCTTCTATGTTCATGCTTAGTGTTCTTTCTAGCTTATCTTATTTGAGTGATCATCACGGGTGCTAAGCTCTGAAAAATATTTGTCTGTGTTTCTTGGGAGCTTTGTAGGTGAGTGTAGGGTTGGTGTTTGGTATTGTCTCTTTGGGACATTCTCAAGTGCTAGGACAGTGAGAGTGTGCCACCATGCCCTGCTTAGGCTTAGCCACCATGCCCTGCGTAGGCTTGAGTCTAGCAGCTTCTCCATTGGTATAGCTTTCCCCACTGGTTACTGCTGTTAGAAATGTCACTTTCTATAGAGATAGTGACACCTCTTATAAATAATAACTTACACTCTTTTCATTTGTGCATGTGCCCCCACCTGTCTCACTGTAATGAACTAGACTTTAGTCGTGTTAGCAGTGACAGTATTATTTCATTGTTCCTGATTCTTTACTTTGACTTATCTTTTGCTATGTTTAGGAACTTTTGGCCTATATGTTATTCCTAATACCTAACCACATGAAATGCACTTAGCTGGAGGTCGGGGAGCCAGTGTCATACGTAGAACAAGGGAAGGACCCGAATGCCCTTAGTACCGTACTGTGTGCTCTTCACACCATAACATAGTTCACACTCCCCTGTCTTATCATCTGCATACTGTCACTGAATCTGGCAGATTTTTTTGTTATTGAACTCGTTGTAAGATGTCTTAGACATTCGTCTTTCCTTCTACATTCTCTTGTAACGCGAAGGTCAATGCCGGGCTGTTTCTGTACTGACACTTCTCAACCTTCCTAAAAAAAGCTCGTGTGCTTTGTTCTGTTGGGGAGGCTCTTACCACCTTACTTGCCCTCTGCTTTAGAATTTCCTCTCTTTAGATTTCTAGAATGAGACAAGGCCTGGCAGCTTGGCCCCGGGCCCCAGAGGATCCACAACCAGTGTTTAGCACTACCTACCAGTTAGAGAAGAGGCTTCCAAAACCTGGGTGCGAGGGATAGCCCATGTTCAAGCTGTAGCAGCTTTGGGCCTGGAGGAATCCAGAAAGGGGCAAGGTGAGGAGGGAGTTTCTCCTGTGCTCACGGCAGATGAGTGGTGGGACCACTCTCCCTTGCTCATGCCCCCTGGGCCAGCTCTCTCTCCCCTGTCCTTCCTGCCAGCTGTGCTGCCCAGGAGAGGTGCAGGGCCCTGTCTCCAGCTCTGCAGGGCCCTTGGATATTAACATGGTCCTAGGTAGCTGCCCATAGCAGAGCATTGCATGGCAGCGTTGAGTAGACCTGCACAGGGTGACAGGTCTCTGCTGCCCCGCGTGGGTAAGCTTGCCAACCGTGAAGTAACTCATTAGAGCCTCTGTCCATCTTCCCACCGCTGAACGAACACCAGCATCGACCCGACGTCGGAACTGTTCTCTGCAATTATTTTCTCCCATTAAGTCCTTTCATATCCAAGCCAAGTAATTTTCCTCAAATTAAATGAATCCACTTATGTGCTAGTCACTGTGGTTTCATTAGTTGAACTCTTCTGGGTTCGTCCTTGTGACTCTTGATTACTGTAAGAAACGTATAGTCCAAAGGAAGAAAAATGGCATGGCTGGTGTTACCAAAATGTCATTAACATCAGAGCCCAGAGAAGTGCGGAGGATGCCAGCTACTGAACGGTCAGCAGTACAGAAGAGTATCCAGTTGAATGGGAAATTACCTAATTTTGCTGACAACCTTTCTAAAGTTTTTTTTTTTAATTGGTTAAAAAAGAAAAAGAAAAGAAAAACATTTTCTTTTGTAACTTAACTGTTACAAAACTGTCGTGTAATGATTTAATGAGACAGGCTTGTTCGCCTCTGCCTTTTCACAACAGACATTGCTGCTGTCAGAGGACAGTGAGCTCTTATCTGACCTGTACGCTGACAGGCAGGCATCCCAAATGTGCCCTCTACCTGGGCCAGTGAAGCGGACAGTCTCCTCCCAGAGTTTGACAGTGTTCTGTGCTTACAGCGTGTTAGGTCAGTGTTACTAGATCGGGGTGCAGGGCTTCCCACTAGTGAGGTTCGTTAGGCCGATCCTATCCATTCCCACCTTCTCCTCTGCCCTGCCCCTGGGAAGAGCACCTGTGTTTGGTACACACACAGGGATAGTGATGGCAGGCCGATTGAAGGGCTCCCTGCAAAGATGAAGAGGAAGGAAGAATCCGTCACATTATTGTTCTGGATTTCATGCTTGTGTGCGCCCTCAGAGTTCTGTTGTTGTTTTAGTCTAAAAAACTGCTCAGTGTTTCTTCTTGTTATTTTATTTTCAAGTTACTTTTCTCATATTTTGTTCTTTATGTTTAGTTTTGGTTGTAAGTAGTAGAGTCCAAACACAGCTGTGTTCCGAGGGAGGGTTTACATTTTCCCGTCCTGAGAAGTTACATGAAGAACAGAAGTGCTTGGTTACCTGTCTTCTGGGACAGGCCCTTCCACAAGGCCTTGCATCAGTAGGGGCTTCTGTTGCTGTGTTAACACCATGACCAAAAGCAACTTGGGAGAGAAGGCTTGTTCGGCTCACAGCTCCATCACTAAGGGAAGCCCCTGCCTCAAGTTGATTTAAAAACCAATCAGGACATGTCCCCTTTGGAGGAGGGGCTGTTGAGCTGTCTTCCAAACTTGGCTGATGAGTGAAGCAGAAACTTCCAGACTGTCCTCAGGTCTTGTTGCCCACCTGGGTCACTCTGAGTCTTAGCTGCAAGAGAGATCAGAGAGATACTAGTGTTTGCAGTGTCTTCATGTTAGACAGAATCAGAGAGGAGGGTTAAAAGTGGTCAGTGAATTTGCCCTTAAGCAGCTCTGCCGAATGCTCCTTTCTTAAGCCCATAAGGAGCCAAACTAAGCAAAACATAAATATAAGGATCAAGTGATGTTTTAATTAGAGTGACTAAGGGCTTATGACAACTTTTTATTTCACTTAACTTTTAAAGTTTATTTTCCCTGTGTTTTTTGTCTGCATGTATGTCTGTGCACCACATATCTACCTGGCACCTCCTGAGGCCAGAAGAGCATGTCAGATCCCTAGGAACTGGAATTATAAATGGTTTTGAGCTGCTCCATGGGTGCTGGGAATCCAACCTGGGTCCTCTGGAAAAGCAGTCAGTGCTTTTAACAGCTGAGCCATCTCCCCCTCACTTAACTATCTGGTCAGTTTGACTGAGGTATATAATCTTCATGTAATATAGAATGCATTTTTTACAAACCTACAGCAGTGTGATAAAGGCAGGTTTCCTCAGCCTAGAGTTTCCTCAGCCTAGAGTTTCCTCAGCCTAGAGTTTCCTCAGTCCCCTTTGCTGTTCTTACCCCACAAACCACTGATCTGTCTTCTATCAATCACTATAAGGGCTGCCTTTTCTCAAATGTCATTTTAGTGTAACCATAGCATATGTGGCCTTTTGTATATGGCTTTTCCCACTTAGCATATTCTTTCAGCTCTTCATGTGTAGTGTACCTGTGGTGGTTTGAATGGGAAATGTTCCTCCTAGGCTCAGATATTTGCACATTTGGTCCCCAGTCGGTGGTGCTGTTTGGGAAGGTTTGGGTTGCACCGTTTTGCTAGAGGAAGTATGTTCTTGGAAATGTCTGTTTTGTGCTCACAGTAAAAGATGTGGTCTCCTAGCTTCCTGTTCCTGTTGTCATGGTTTCTCATCATTATAGACTCTTACCTTTGTGAACCCGAAGACAAAATAAAATTCATCTATAGGTTGCTTTTGATCCTGGTATTTTATTTTATCACAACAACAAGAGAGTAATAAAGCATTGCCAATCTCAGGGCACATTGATGCTCTCTAGTTTGGACTATTATAAATAAAGCTGCTGGAGAAATCGCTCAGCAGGTAAAGGTGCTTGCCCCCTAGCCTGAAGACATGAGTTCAGTTTCTGAGACCCCTTAAAATCTAATTTCTGCAAATTGTCATCAGACCCTCCATATACACGTGCACACAATGAGTAAAGGAGAATGAAAATGTTGAATAAAGATGCTAAACTTGTAATTCTTGTAGGAATTCTGGTCCTAGTAGGAAACTTAAAAGAATGAAAATTTCCATTGCAAACCGCCCATACTGTTTTGCATTCTTAACTGCAGTACTTGAGAGTTCCTGTTGCCTGGTGTGGTGGATTAAATAAGAATGGCTCCTCAGGCTCATAAATTTGAATGCTTAGTCACCAGGGAGTGGCATTATTTGAAAGAATTAGAAGGATTAGGAGGTGTGGCCTTGTTGTCAGTGGGGGTGGGCTTGGAGATTTCATAAGCCCTGGCCAGACCCACACATTCCTGTGCGCGATCTCTCTCCCCTCCCCTCCCCTCCCATCCACCATCCCTCTCTCCCTCCATGCCTCCCTCTCTTATAAATTAGGCCATCTGAGAACTACAGACATTCTCTGCATATTCTGGATGTAGAAACTTTATTGGACATGTTTTAAAATTGTTTCTTAGTATGTCACTAGCTCTTTTGAAATGTTATTGAGAAAAGATTTTCATGTTTGTCAAAACCAATTTATGATCTCTATTTTCTCTCATTCCGTTTTCCTTGCTTTCTTAAATGATTTATTTAGTTCTCCTTTATGATTATAGTTATCTCTACTGGTGACTTTTGATCTATTTCCACTTTTATCTTCATAGTAATTGCTTTCAGGAGTGTCCAACTTCAGCCTGTGCCTGTATTCAGGATAGATGTGAATATAGCTTGACACAGAAAAATCACCTTACTTAAAACACTATTGGGCCGGGTGTGGTGGCGCAGGCCTTTAATCCCAGCACTTGGGAGGCAGAGGCAGGCGGATTTCTGAGTTCGAGGCCAGCCTGGTCTACACAGTGAGTTCCAGGACAGCCAAGGCTACATAGAGAAACCCTGTCTCAAAAAAACAAACAAACAAACAAAAAAAACATAAACAAAAAACACTATTGGGTTGGTTTTTTTGTTTGTTTTGGTTTTTAAACTGGATTTGTGCAGCTCTTGAGCAAGAATTTTGTAGCTGACAACAGTGTCACAGAGGTAAGCATGTCTGTAGAAGATTGTCTTCATTGTTCATTAATGTCGGAGAACCCAGCCCTTTGTGGGCAACTTTGCCTAAGCTGGACTCTGAAAGCAAAGAAAGCTCATTAACTGACAGCCACCATGGATTTCCTTTGTGTGTGTGATGGGACCAGTTGTCTTGAGTTCCTAATGAAAGAAAGAAAACTAAATTGAAGACTTCAAAGCCCTAGCAGAAAGTTTATTCAAGGTCCATGACTCGTGCGGCTTGCTAGTTAGGAGGGCTTTTTGGGCCTAGAGCAAAGAACAAAGGCTATAAAGTCATCCCAGGAACCAACTAGCCATAAAGATAGGGAAGACATACAAGAATGTCCAGACTGGCCCGGTGCCTCCCTATCTCCCGCCCTTCTGACCTAAGTTAAATGTTAACCAGATACTCTGCTGTTGCTTCGATCTGCACGTACAGTCTGCTGATGTTTAAATGGACCAATCATGTGAAACCTCGCCAATTCCTCCTCCAGCCCTAGGCCCAGCCCCTTTTCTATAAAAACCCCTAGCTTCCAAGCCTCACGGTCGAATCCACTGTCTCCTGCGTGAGATACGTTTTGACCCGGAGCTCCGCCATGTTTTACATCAAGACGGTCTGTTCCGAATCGGGAAGAGAGTGGGGGTTTCCCCACTAGGTTCTTTCACTGACTCTGAGACACTTCTGCAGTTACAGACCATAACCTGGAAATGTAACCCAAATAAACCCCTTCTTCTATAAGTTGTTTTTGATTAGATTGTTTTATCACAGCAATAGATATGAAACTGGTATGTATAGGGTTTTACTTCTTTATTTTTTTTAAATCTTGACTTTTGCCTTTATTTTTGAAATACACTATAGCTGAAGAATCTGAGCTTTCTCTCCCTCAGGTAATTGTTGTCTTTAAGTTGTTTTCTGGTTGACACGATTCCAGAAATGTCTGTTATTCTGTGCGTATGCTTTCTGTTTCCTTTTAGTGATGCATAAGTGTCTTATTTTTAATACTGTCTCTTGTTACATCTTCAAGTTCATTAGTCATTCCTCTGCCAGTCTGCTAACTAGCCTGCCCCGTGTATTTACCATAGCAAGTATGTTTTCATCACCAGAAGTTTGATTTTATTATTTATTTGAATCTTTCCTTTTTCTCTTCATTACGATTATTTCTCCATTTAAAGGCACACACACTATACATGGAGTAGCTCCTGTTGTTAGTGGCTGGTGCTTCATCTGGATAATTTCTGCTCCCTTCCTGCCTCCTCCCCTTTTCCTTCACTCAGAGTTATGGGCCATATTTTCTCTGCTTGGTTCCTCTTCAAGAGCAGCCACTGCTCCTCACCAGTTAGCCATCTCTCCAGTCAGTGCTCTGATGTTCATTTTCATCTCTTCTTTGTGGACTGCTGCTTCTCCTTGGAAGCTTGTAGGATCTTTACTCTTCTGTCTTGAAATTCCATAGCAATGTCCCTTGGTTAGGGATTTATTTCCGTCTGTTACTCTGGAGACTCCAGAGGGCCTGATTCTCATGTTACTGTTTCCTTGCTAGTTCTTCTCCCGAGTTTGATCATTCGCCTTTGGTGTGTGCTGTTGGGCGGTGTTCTTGGGTTGATCCTCTTAGTAATAACTGCTTGTCTTCTATACTAGAGTGGCACCACACTTTAGTTCTCACTGTTTGTATTTCCCCAGAGTGTTTGTTGCACAGATGGTCAATAGATTTAAGACCACCGGAATACAGTTGTACCTCAGTAGAATAGTGACGACGCATAGAACCCCCTCCCCTGCTGTTAATATCCAAACCTCTTAGTTTCTGCTTCTTTGATGCCCTGTCATCTCTCACAGAGGCCCTTCTCTCATCTTTATTAGTGTGTTTATTGAAGTAGTTTCATTTTATACTCCTACCATGCTTCTCCTTATTGCTTGTTTTGTGCATAAATGAACTCTACTACTGAGCTATGTATGTATATCTCTGACTTTTATATTTGAAACTGTTAGTATTTCATTGCCACCATGAGGAAATACCATAAGTTTAGCAGCTGAAAACAACACAGAATTTTTATATTTAGGCTGAAGGTCTGGGCACAGCAGCGTGACTCACCTAGGTCTTTGTTCCCTCCTCAACACTCTTGAGAGGGAGTTCTTCATGGCACAGTTTGGTTCCTTGTAGTTGTAGGAATAAGGTCCCAAGGCTCCCCACCATCGTTCCTGAGACCTTCTGAGTTCTCAAGTTCATCCGCTCTCTCCTGCCTCGTCTCTCTTGTGCCTCTTTCTTCAGCCTCTCTTTTGTATATAAAGGACGATGTGATTATATTGGACCCATCCAGATAACCCATCTCTCTCCCTAAGATCAGCTGCTTAGTAACCTTCACGGCAATGTCCCACATTGTTGAAATGTAAAGCAAGGTTTGCCCCTGGAGTCTCTCTCCTTGAAGCCTTTCTTTAAGTGACATTCACAGTTCTGTGATGATGCACCCTGGATTTCTAATAGGGAGGTTTGGGTGGGGCTTAGCCCACTGCCCTGCCTCAGGGAGCCAAGTCACCACACTGAGTTTTTCAGCTCATTAGCTCATTATCCTGCACTGTTAAGGTTTCTGTTGACTGGATCATATAGGCAGGTGGGGTGGATTTACCACAGTAATGGAGCAGGAGACTGTGGCAAAGTGTGCTTCCATCTACAGTGCTTTGGTTTTGCTGTTTCTTCGCTCCTAGCTTGTGACCCAGTGAGTCAGTGGGCCTTGCCTGTCTCTCCTCTCGATGCTTCACCACATTGGCCAGCCAGTTCCTGCTGATCTGTCTGGCTTATTTCTTCTCACTATTTGGTTTGTATTTGATATCATAGTTTTGTTTCTTGGAAACAAGATCCTGCTTTGTGGCCTAGACTTAGGCTGGCTTTGAACTTGCAGACATCCTGATGCCTCAGCTTCTCAAATGCTGGTATTATAAACGTATCCCATTACGTGGACCTCTTGATGCTGCTGTGCCCCCCTCCCCTTTATCAGCAGGTATTTCTTTGTCATTTTGGAAAAATTAAAACAATGGATGCGTAGACTCTTTATACTTAATCAGAAACTCACAAGAAATGTTTTCTTTGAAGGAAATCTAAAATTATTTTCCTCAGACACCCATGGTAGATTCATTCTTAGTTTCTCTATCTCTAGGCCCTATAATTTCACATATATATGCACTTGTGTTACACATACACGTACAATATTTATATAGTCCATCTAGATTATCAGTCAGTTTGATAATACTGATTTCATAAGCATTAAATGCCACTGTCATATAGTTTCATATGGTGGCAATACGAGCAAGGACATTGCTCTGTATGGAGCCTCATGAATGTCAGCTATGTTATTATTATGTCTATTATTCACTGGGATGGTATGTTTTATGTCTAACATTTTCATGACTCATAGTCCTATATTGTTCTCCAGTCCCACTCTTGTACTTAACTTAGATGTTTTAGATGTACCAGTTCCTGAAAAAAGACACAAAGTAAAGTCAGTAGGTTATATTTCTATTCTAAAAATGTAAAGTAGAATGTGTAGATGTGTATCTGCGTGCCAGTTTATGCATGTAAGTGCCGTAGTACCCATGGAGACCACAAGAGGGTGTTGGATTCCCTGGAAACTAAAGTTACAGGCAGTCGTGAGCCATCTGGCATGGGTGCCAGGAACGAACTTGGGTCCTCTACAAAAGCAGTATGAGCTCTTAATCTCTGAGGTATCTCTTTAGCCCATAAATCAGTAAATTCTAAATGTCCTTTCCTTAGTAAGATAGTCCCCTGCAGGAATGATTGGGTTTTCTTCTTGTCATCATTATAATAAAATGAAAGTCAACTCATCAGATTTCCTGTGCAGCCAGCGGCTTATGCAGATCAAGGGTGGGACTGTCAATAAGCAGGAGATAGATTGAGGCAAGCTCCTAAGCTTCTGTAAGAAGTAGGAATAAAACTCAATGTTTAGAGCTTTTATCAGAACAAGCTCCTGCGTGTGCTAAGCGCCAGAGAACACTGGAGAGGGAAGGTCTCCAGGCATATTGTTACAGTTTCTAGCCCATCTAGATTATCAGTCAGTTTGACATTGTTTACTATTTTGACTGGACAAGCAGTTTGCCTTGGCCCAGTTGGTTAAGAATTACTTGTCTGCTTATAATAGACTGAAAAGTTACTTCATAGTTCATTGTTGCTGTCTTAGTTACATTTATAGCTGTGAGCTGGACAGGAAATGACTTAGAGACAAAAATCTCAACGTACGAATGTGCAGTGCAGAAATTCTCAGAACCTAGGAAACATTCCAGAAACACTTAAGACTTCAGATGACACATGCTTGCCTTCCCCTCTCCAGCTGGTCAGTGACACAGAAGTGGTGGAAGTGTGTCACAGCTCGCCTGTGACTCATTTGGTGCCCTCCGATATTTTGGATTTTTCCCATATTCTAATGTAGTTTATCTAAGGGGAAACAACTATGGGGGGAGAAAGCTTGCCATCACCACCAACCTACCTGGCCCCCACTTAGTACTAAAGTATGAAGTAAGCTTAAAATTCCTTTTTCAAAAGATTTTTTATGTTTAGTTATGTATTTTTCTATCTGTTTTGGGGTATGTGCACATGAGTACAGGTTCCCTCAGACCAGAGGAGTTAGATCCCCCTGTACCTGTGTTAAAGGTGATTGTGAGCTGCCTGATGTGGGCGCTAAACTCCGGTCCTCTGCAAGAGCAGTACGTGTTCTCAACTGCTGAACCATCTCTCAAGCCCAGCATGACATTTTCTCATGTCCCTCTCTTCTCCATATGTGGCAGTGATCGCATTTAAATCCAAGGGTGCACTGAGAATTAAGAGCACAGCTCATAAACATCTAAGTGTGTTGAAGGTTAGTCACTGTGAGCATGACATATGTGAGAGAAACAGCTGAAAGGGAGAGCCGTCTATTGGGACATCAGTTTCCATCCATCATGGCGTGGAGCAGGGAGAATGCTTGTGCAGTGGACTTTCTTCTTTGTTTCTTCTGATTTCCATTCAGGCTCTGGGCCAGCCACCTTCTAGACAGCTACTTCCCCCTTAGTTAATCCTCACAGAAATGCCCTCACACACAGGCCCAAAGGAGTGCTTCACTAGTCTTCTATATCCATGCTCTCATGCCAATCGAACTCAGTCAGGAGGGCCACCATGTAAGGTCAGTCAGATGTTACATTTGTTCCTTAAGTATTCTGTGGGCTGCGGATAGCTCAGCAGTGGGGAGCACATGCTGTACCCACAGAGGGTCTAGAGTTGAATCTACAGAGCATGTCTGCATTTTGAATGGGCCTGGTAACTAGCCTGTACAAGATAGGGATGGCAAAGACATCTCGAGCAAGCTGGCTACTGAGACTTAGCCATATTTCTGAATTTGATGTAAAAACTCTCCTTCAGTAAATAAGGTAGAAAAATGCTGGAGGAAGATTCCTGGCACCAACATAGGACCTCCACATGCATATATACACACCATGCATGTCCACACATACATGGTTACAGACATACACACCACATATTTGTATGAAAAAGGAAAAGTAGTCTAGGAGAATAATGACGATTCATTTATATTAAGTAAATAGAGATCAGATCAATCACCTGAAATATCTTCCGGGTTTCTGAACATAGCCAGCTAGTAATGAGGCATAAGATCCAAAAGCCACACATGGGGGTGAGCTAATATTACATCTTAAATACATAAATACATAAGAATACATAATAAATACATAAGAATGAAGCCATGGAGGTACATACCTTTAATCACAGCACTCGGAGACAGAGGCAGACAGATTGCTATAGGTTCAAGGCCAGCTTGGTCCACATAGTGAATTCAGTCCAGCCAAGGCTACACAGTGAAGGAGACCCTATCTCGAAAAGAAAAACCCTTGCTTCTTAGTTATGTAACTAAAATCTGCTGTATTAATTTTGTTTGCATTGCTAGCTGTACAAAGTCTCGAGCTCCATATGACATTTTCCTACGTATGTATTATTGTGCTCTACTCATTCCCCGCCCCATCCCCACCCTTGTTTCTCCTCCCCCATCGTCTCCTCCTTCGCTCATCATGATTTCCTGTATATGTGTAGATTAATGAACGTAGATTCTGCTAAGTGCAGGCTTATCTCTTCCTTCCCCATGATGTCGTATGTTCTCTCGCATATCTTTTGGCCCCTTCTTCCTCTCTCTCATATAATCCCCTTCTAATTTCATGTTCATACATAAGTATGTACATGCTTGTGTATGTGTGTGAGTGGGGGGTTTGTGGAGAGAGAGACTCTTATTATGAGAAAAACTGGAATATTTGTCTTTCACTCTTCTATTCATTTTCCTGAAATCGTCATTAATTTTATTCTTTACAGCAGAATGAAATTCTGTTGTGTTTACATATCACAATTTCTTTATCCCTTCATCCGCTGACTATCTAGGCCAGTCCTAAGGCTCATCTGTAGTGAATAGTGTAGCATGCTGATCTGCTGAAAGACCCTGTGAGTACATATCCCCAGGCCTGTTATGGCTGGAGCAGACAGCAGCCTGAGTTTCAGTTTTGAGAGAAAGCTCCACACAGATTTCCATAGTGGCTGTAAGAGTTCACACTCACTAGTAATAATAACTTTTTTTTTTTTTTTTTTTTTGAGACAGGGTTTCTCTCTGTGTATAGCCCTGGCTGTCCTGGAACTCAGAGATCCACCTGCCTCTGCCTTCCAAGTGCTGGGATTAAAGGCATGTGCCACCACTGCCTGGCAATAAAGGGTTTTTAAATTTTATTTTGTGGATGTGTTTCCCTGCATGTATGTCTGTGTACCATGTCTGTACCTGGTGCCCAAAGAAGCCAAAGAAGGCATTAGATCCCCCAGGACTAGAGTTATATAGACAGATATGAACTACCATGTGGGTGATAGGAATTGAACCTGGGTCCTCTGGAAGAGCTGCCAGTATTCTTTAATTGCTTAGCCATCTCTAGCTCCACACTGGATTTTTGAATGATAGCCACTCCCACTGGGATGAGATGAAATTTCAGTGTGGTTTTTATTTGCATTTATTTGATCACTAATGATGTTAAAATTTTTAAAAATACTTATTGGATCTCTATATTTCTTCTCCTTTAGAATTTAATCTTTAAATTTAAATTTTTTATGTGTGTGCTTTGTCTTTGTATATCACATGTGTGATGTGCCCACAGTGGTCAAATTGGACCCCATGGGACTGGAATTCAGACAGTAACGAGCTGCCATGTGGGTGCTGGGAGCCAAACCCAGATCCTCCAGTAAAGCAGCTAATGCTATGCTATTAACCATGGAGCCACCTCTCTAGCCCTCACTGTATTTCTTCTGTGGCATCATTCATTTGCTTGTTTTTGATTGGATGGTTTAAGGGGAGAGGTATTTAATCTTTTGAGTCTTTAAATAAATAAATGATTCTAGATATTAATTATCTGTCAGATGATACATTCCAGAACCCAAGCCTGGGGAATGGTGGTGCCCACAGTGGGCAGGGTCTTTCTACATCAGTTGTGACAGTCCCCTATAGATATATCAATAAGCCAAAATGATCTAGACAATCATTCATTGAAACTCTCTTCCCAGGTAATTTTAAAAAAATATAAAGATATATATAATTTATCTATATACTTATACTTTCTGAAGAGAACCCAGAGTATCCTCAGCTAATTTTAGATTGTGTTAAGTTATCAATTACAATTAGTCACCTGTCTGTCCTCCCAGTCCTTGCTTGGAATGTCATGACTGTAGGAAGGTCTGAGGTCAAAGTCATTAGCTACACACAGAGCTCAGAGCCAGTGTTTAAACATGAGATATAGCCCTATGGCTCTGCTAGTGCCTTAAACCATCATGGCGTCTAGCAGTAATCCAGTCATTCACAAAAATAAATTGCAAAAGAAAAATAGGGTGTGGAAAAAGATGAACATAGGTGTTTGTAGAAATATTTATGATGACATCAGAATTAAAAGTGATCATTATATTTACAGAGAATACTGTGTAGATGTTAAAATTATCTACAAAGTCATTCTTCAATAATAAAATATCTTAAAGGAGACAGAGGCAGGTAGATCTCTGTGTTCAAGATCAGCCTGGTCTACATAATGAGTTCGAGGACAGCCAAAGCTTCTTAGCAAGATCTTATCTCAAAAGAAAAAAAAAAGAAAAAAAGAGAGAGACCATTTATAAACAATTCATACTTTTTCTGTTTCAATTTTTAGCACAACTATATTTTCTTATAACTAGAAGAAAATATTACATGAATTTATATTCCCACTGTGTCTGTGGTTTCACTCCCTAAGATTCCATTTACCAGTGGGCAGACACAGTTCTATAATATTTAATGGAAAATTCCAGAAATCAACAACTATTGAGTTTTTTATCCTTCTGAGCAGTGTAATCTCACCTTGCCTCATTGGTAGTAAATCACCCCCTACCCCTAACCACCAGTAGCCATCAAATTATCAGATAAGCTCTCAACAGCTTGTGTTTAACCCATGTTTAGTGGTCTCAGAGGGCAAGAGACACAATGTTGGCAATTTGGCCTACAAAGAAGCCTAAAACTGCCCTTGACACCAAAGACACCAAAGACACCAAAGGAGAAACCAAACACAGATATTGGCAACATTGTATTAATGTAATTTTGTTTGTTAGAGTCTGTGTAGTGGTTGTTCTTTAATTGATTACCATTGATCTCTTACAGTGCCTTATTTAGAAGTGTGCTTTCTTATAGGTACTTATTTACAAGAAACACTGTAGAGCTTGATACCCTCTGAAGTTGCAGGGCATTCATTGGGAGCTGTAGAATGTGTGCCTCATGGACAAATGGAGACTTGTAAAATAAAACAATTCTCATCCCTTGTTTTTATAGCAGTTGATAAGGAAGCTCAGACCCTGGCAGGCTGGGTAACTTGTCTGAGTTCTGGTAAACAAGGTAATTTGACTGTGCTTTCTTACCTTAAATTGTGTCTCTTAGCCCTTTAGCCAGATAGTAGATCTTAGTCTCTGGTTTCTTGAGACAGAGCTTCGTGACCCATCCTACTGGGTCAAATGTAAGCCTTCTGAAGCTGGAAGGCTGCCTGCCACTTATGAGACCATGAGTCCTGTGACTGAGCATCTATGCCAGCCTGCTTTGTAAGTACACTGTAGCTGTCTTCAGACACACCAGAAGAGGGAGTCAGATCCCATTACAGATGGTTGTGAGCCACCATGTGGTTGCTGGGATTTGAACTCTGGACCTTCGGAAGAGCAGTCAGTGCTCTTAAACACTGAGTCATCTCTCCAGCCCCACTTCTTTTCTTTTAAGAGGGTATCTCACTAGGTAACTCCGCACAGCCTGGAGCTCACTATGTAGACCAGGCTGGTCTTGAACTCAGAGTTCTCTGTCTCCTCGGTGCTAAGTAAGGGCCTGCACTCCCATACCTAGCCCTTTAGAATTTTTTGTTAAATTAAGTAGATTGTGATGCAACAAACAACTGTCTGTACCATTTGACATGTCAAACTTCTGGTGTTTCGAGAAGGTCTTACTCTGGAACCCACTTCTAAAGTCCAGCCTAAACTTAACATCTTCCTGCTTCAACACACAGTGTGTCTACACTGTGAAGTCACCACAGTTTAAAAACCAGTGATTCCCATCTTCTGCCAAAGGTCATTTGGTGCTGCTCAGCTGCTGCCACTGAAATTCATTCACATTCTCTGGAATTTAATTAGTGAAACTATAGATATTCATCGTAATTTCTCCTTTCAGATTTGCCTTTTCCACTTAGAGTCATTCACGTTATAGTATGTGTCAATAGGCTGTTTCTTTCTACTGATGAATGGGCTTCATTGTATGAACATTGTTTCCGATGATATGCAAATTCCACATTTTCTTTATCCGTCTTGAGTTACTCCCAGTTTTATGAATAAAGCTGTTGTAAATGTGCTTTTCACTGTCTTGGGTATTTAGAAGAATATTCAAGTAGTGTGTTAGCTACATGTTTAACCTATAAGAAACTGAAGAACTGTTTCCACACATTCTCTCATTTCCCATTCCAGCTGGGTGTGAGAACTGCAGGTGGCTCTGCCTTGCGTCATATAGCTCCTACCTGTGTGTCTTTGAACATGCTTTGCTCTGTCTAGGGTGGGGTGGGGTGTGGTAATAGTGCTATTTCATAATTTAGTTCACATCTCTTTGAGTGGTAACCCATTATCTTTTCATGTATTTCTGGGCCATTCCTTGAAGAGTTTATTCCAGCCTTTAATCCGGTGGCCTTATAGTATATATTCTTCACATATTTTAAATACAAGTCTCTAAACATTTTATACCAGAATATTGCTTCTCTCCTTATTTTCTGAACAGTACCTTTCAAAGTGCAGGTTGGTTAGTTGGTTAAGTTGATTATTTTTATTTTATGTATATGTGTGTTTTGCCTGCATGTATTCAGTGCCAAATGCATCCAGTGCCTTCAGAGGCAAGAAGAGGGTATTAGGTCCCCTGGAACTGGAATTAGAGAGGTTTGTGAGCCTCCATGTGGTATTGGGACTTGGATCTGGGTTCTCTGGAAGAGCAGCCCATTCTTTTAACCACTAAGTTATATTTCCATCCCACTTCATTAATATATTTGAAGTAAAAGAAATTTTTAAAAGATTTATGTGTGAGGGCCTGCCTGCATGTGTGCCAGAAGAGAGCATCAGATCTCCTGGAATTAGAGTTACAGGTGGCAGCAAGCCACCTAATATGGATGCTGGAAACTTAAATATGGGTCCTCTGCAAGATCAGCAAGAGCTTTTAACTGTTGAGTGTCTCTTCAGCCTCAAAGGCAGCTTGTAGGTGGAGGTAGGAGGGTAGGTAGATACTTTCCTGTTGGTCTGACAGAGAGTGCCACCTCAGAGAGACATAGTCCTTTCAAGACTCCAAAGCCTACATGTTCTACAGCCTCTTCAAACAGCATCACTAGCTGGGAACAACGCGTTCACACACATGAGCTTGTCTGGAGACAGCCTCGTTCCAACTACTGCTATCCTTCCTCAGCAGTCGGGATCTCCCAGTGTCTTCTAGTTTTACTCTTAGATGTAGGTTCACAATTCACTAAGAGTTTTTAACACATTGAGTCAGGTAAATGTTAATGTTCTCTTTAAAACCCTGAATCTTTGATTGTTTAGCAGTATTTGTTGAAGATTTTCCTGTCTGTTTGAATTGCCTGGACGCTTTCGTCGATTTTCTGACCACCTTGTTATTGCTCTAGCTTTATGATGAATTGAAATCAATTAGTCTAAGTTCACCAGATTTATTCTTATCAAGGAATGCTTTGGGGCTGGAGAGATGGCTCAGGGTTTAAGAGCACTGACTGCTCTACAAGAGGTCCTCAGTTCAATTCCCAGCAACCACAAGGTGGCTCACAACCATCTGTAATGGGATCTGATGCCCTCTTCTGGTGCGTCTGAAGAGAGCTGTACTCATATACATAAAGTAAATAATTTCTTAAAAAATATTCCTATCAGATCACTATGGACTAAGAGGCCGGTCTTCAATAGCAACAAAAAGAACAGAAATCACACACACACACACACACAAGCTGAACAACGCTCTACTCTATGATAACTTGGTCAAGGAAGAAAGAAAGAAATTAAAGACTTTTTGGAATTTAATGAAAATAAAGGCACAACATACCCAAACTTATGGGACATAATGAAAGCAGTGCTAAGAGGGAAACTCTTAGCTCTGTGTGCCTCCAAAAAGAAACTGGAGAGAGCATACACTAGCAGCTTAACAGCACACCTGAAAACTCTAGAACAAAAAGAAGCAAATTCACCCAAGAGGAGTAGACAGCAGGAAATAATCTAAACTCAGGGCTGAAATCAACCAAGTGAAAACAAAAAGAACTATACAAAGAATCAGCAAAACCAGGAGCTGGTTCTTTGAGAAAATCAACAAGATAAATAAACCCTTAGCCAGACTAACCAAAGGGCACAGGGACAGTATCCAAATTAACAGAATCAGACATGAAAAGGGACACATAACAGAAGCTGATGAAATTTTTAAAAATCACCAGATCCCACTACAAAAGCACTACTCAACACAACTGGAAAATATGGATGAAATGGACAGTTTTCTAGACAGATACCAGGTACCTAAGTTAAATCAGGATCAGATAAACTGCCTAAACATTCCCATATCCCCTAAAGAAATAGAAGCAGTCATTAAAAGTCTCTCAACCAGAAAAAGCCGCCCAGGACCAGATGGGTTAAGTGCAGAATTCTCAGACCTTCAAAGAAGACCTAATACCAACACTCTTCAAACTATTCCACAAAATAGAAACAGAAGGAACACAACCCAATTCATTATATGAAGCCACAGTTACACTGCGTATTCTCCCTTGGAGATGGGATGGTTTCTGTCTAGTCAGGAACTTGTCACAATTTCCTTTCATAGAGGACTACATAAGAGATTTTTTTTTCAGCCGGGCAGTGGTGGCGCACGCCTTTGATCCCAGCACTCGGGAGGCAGAGGCAGGCGGATTTCTGAGTTCCAGGACAGCCAGGGCTACACAGAGAAACACTGTCTGGAAAAACCAAGAGAGAGAGAGAGAGAGATTGATTTTTTTTTCTACTTCTATCATGTTTAATGTACCAAATAGATTTTTAAAACTGGTTGGGTGAATATTGCTTTTAGCTTCAGAAGACATCATGTATATTTAAGAGGCATTTAACTATTACAAAATTTTTATGACTTTAAAATATAATGTCTCAAAAAGAAAAAAAAACTTAAAAAAAAAAAAAGGAATGCATTGTCTTGTCGGATTGTTCCTTTTTCTTCTAAGTTTATAACCTGTGCGGGTGAGGAGTTGGCTGAAGGCATAAGCCTGGGGAGTGGAGTTTGGATCCGGGACGTCCGTGTAAAAGCCAAGCATGCTGGCGTGCACTTCTCACAGCAGTGCTGGGGACGGGGACAGTTGAGGAAGATGCCTGGTGTTGACTGACGGCTGGTCTCCACGAGTGTACTCATGACCTCACAAATGCACACACAATTTTTTGTTTTGTTTTTCGAGACAGGGTTTCTCTGTGTAGCCCTGGCTGACCTGGAACTCACTCTGTAGACTAGGCTGGCCTCGAACTCAGAAATCCCCCTGCCTCTGCCTCCCAAGTGCTGGCATTAAAGGCGTTCACCACCACTACCCACACACACAATTTTTAACCTGCTTATCAACCATGGGGGTGTTGACTGAGGTCCCACTAATTTTGGGAGAGGGTTAATGATGGGCCTTGCAATTCAGAAACATGGTTAATAGTGTATGTAAGAAATATCTGCTTGGATCTGGAGAAATAGCCCAGAAGTTAAGAGCACTGGCTGCTCTTCAGAGGTCTAGGGTTCGATTCTCAGCACCTACATGGTGGCTCACAGACATTCATGCAGGCAAAACACCCGTGCACATAAAGCTAAAAGAAAATGCATAGTACAAAATCTTGGATAAAATGGATAAAAATGAATAAATAAGAACTCTAGGATTCTCTTTATGGCTTTTGGACAGTCGTTTTTAGACAGTGCATTATGTAGTCTTGACTGTCCTGGAATTCACTGTATAAACTAGACTGCCCTTGAATTCATATAGATCTACCTGCCTGAGACTATAAAGGCGTGCACCACCCCTTCTAGTGGATTTTCCTTGTGTGCCCTGTAGATTTCTCTGTCCAATCTTGAGGTCATTACACTTACAATCTAATAATGAATTAGGAGTGCTTTGGATTCATTTTCTCCGGGGCCTTGTGTGTGTGAGACAGTCTTCTGCTGTACATTTGGGGACTTTTAGCACATCACATATGTCAGTCTTCCATGCGATATGAGTGTTGGACAGAACGCTGACATCCATAAACACAGAGGGAAATGACAAATTCATACCTCAAACTAGGTTAAATAAACTTACTGTGCTGTCCTCTTCTCATTTCACAGATATAAGACACCCTGAAGAACTTTCTCTCTTAAAAAAACCCAGAGATCCCACAAAGAAAAAAAAGAAAAAGCTAGATGACCAGTCTGAAGACGAAGCGCTTGAGCTGGAAGGACCTCTTATCATGCCTGGATCAGGTGAGAACTAGACTCAACAAAGGCAGAGCGTGAGGCTCCTAAACTGTGTCTTCTGTTAAGGGTATGGGCTCAGAGAGGTCAGGAGAGTGGTCCAGCCCCCTCAGCCTCTCTCCTCAGTCACAGAGCTGAGATCCTGCCTGTCATCATATCTCATGTTACTGATGGGGTCAATGAAAAAGGAGCCTGGTTCTTTGATCACAGAGTCTAAAAAAGATACTCTACAGTTGGACTCAGTTATTTAGTTTGCAGAAATTGAAAGCTTTTTTATAGGTAGAATGTGAAAAAAAAAATACTCTTTTGTTGTTACATTAGTACCTAAAACCTTATTTAGTTTCTTAAGACCTTTCTGTGCTCTGCATGTCTTGGTCCCTCTGCATCCCTACCTTTTTCTTCAGGAGTCCTCCCTTTGAGAAGTGTCCTCATATTCCCACTCATCCCTCCCCAAGCTGAACTAGGTATTCTCCTATCTTACGGCTTTCTGTGTTGAGTGAGTTGTATGCTGTAATAATTGTGCATTCCCTGCACAAAGGGAGTCCCTCACCCTCTTTGCTTTAAGCGAAAACCCACTCTGTTTGGCATACATCAGGCAGGTAGGTGATTCTCATCACTGGAAGACTAAATGGGTTAATGGTTCTTTAGTCCTGGACACATCAACATCACGGTTGCCACATTTCCATTGACCACCATTACTTGAGAGCCTTCCCTGCTGCAGATATCTGGACTTGGCTTTGATGTAATTCATTCCTGGCCACTTAAATTATGTCCTGGTGGAGATGAAAGCCAACTCTACTGAGGCACAGAGCTATGCGTTGTCCATAGCTGTGTGATGCAGTTTGGAAACTGGATTCTCATCCCAGCCTTTGAGGTAGCTGGGTAATGACCCACGTTTTAAGGAGGATGGAACTAAGGGGCACAAGAAAGTTAGAAAGGGCTTGTACTGTTAATATTCTGCATTGGCTGGATTCTGAGAAATACAAACAAGACATTTAAAGGAGTTAAACATAGATGCTAAATGAGTTAGAAAACGTGCTAGGAATTCAGAGGCCAATATTACTCATCTCAGGGTATATTCGGTTTTATGGGTTGAGGAATTTCGTTTGTGAATTGTTTGTTTGATTTTTTTGAGACAGCGTCTCTCTATGTAGACCAAGCTATCCTTGAACTCACAGAGACCTACCTGCCTCTCCCTCCTGAGTGCGGGGATTAAAGATGTGGCAGAGGTCAGAATTTTATTGTAAATAGAATGGCAGCAAAGATCATCCTGATAAAATACATTCCTCTTCCATGTGGCTGTGCCTCCATCCTGTGATGGAGGGAGGGAGTTTCTGAGTTCTGTCGGCTACCCTAGGGAGTTATGAAGACAGTTGCAGGAGCTCTAATGGGTAGCCAGGATTAGAAGCCCAGGTGAGCACATGGACAGGCCCTGGCCCTAGAAGTCACCCAGTGTTAACAGATAACAGTGGAAGATCTCTTCCAGAGAAAAGAAGGGATACTTTAGGGCCAGATAATGTCTTCAAAACATATATATATATATATATACACACATGCACACACACGCATGCACACACACGCACATATTCCTTTTTTTCCCACTTTTTTTTATGTAGGGCTAAAAGTATATGTTTAGTGTGTGTCTGCTGGCCAGAGTTCCGAATCCTTTTATATAAGTGTATGTGGGGGGAGGAGTGCATGTGTGTATAGTGCCTGAAGATGCCAAAACACTGGGTCAGATCTCCAGGGTCTGGAGTTACTAGTTGGTGGTTGTGACCCACCCAGCCTGGTGCTGGGAACCAAACTGGGGTCCTCTGAGAACAGTGATAAGATTACTCTTTTAAGCGCTAGGACAAGGCCAGTTGCCAGAGTCGATGCTCACACCTCTGCTCTGCTCACACCTGTGCCCTTGCGCTCTTTGGTAGTTACTGCTCCTTCCTTACTTCAGCGAGTTGGTTCTGGGTTTCAGTTGAGTGGAGCCTTGGTGTAGCTTGGGCTGGAGCTCGCTGTGTACGCCATTCTGACCTCACATACCGCAGTGGTGACACTCAGTCCTCCCTCCTCTGCCTGTAGGCCTGAGCCACCATATCCACTAGGTTTTCTTCTTTGTGTGGGGACAGAGATCACGGTCCACTGTAGTTTAGAATTTATGCTGTTCTCCTCCCCTGCCTAATACTGGTGAATTCCTTTTCACCCAGACTATAGCTGATCTTTATTTCTGGACCGTGCATCATTCTTTAGTCCTTTCCTCAGGCTTGGCCTTTCCAGCAGCTCTGAGTGTCCTAAGGACACCACTGGACAGCTTTACAAGAGACTTTTTAAAATACTTTTTTTTAATTTTGAGATTTATCTTTTTTTTTTTTTTTTTTTTTTTTTTTGGTTTTTTCGAGACAGGGTTTCTCTGTATAGCCCTGGCTGTCCTGGAACTCTGTAGACCAGGCTGGCCTAGAACTCAGAAATCTGCCTGCCTCTGCCTCCCGAGAGCTGGGATTAAAGGCATGCGCCACCACGCCCGGCTGAGATTTATCTTTTATGTGTGGGTGTTTTGCCTGCATGCATGTTTGTGCATACTGTGTGTGAGGTGCTCACGGAGGTCAGAGGAGGTCAGAACCCCTAGATTGGTGTTACAGACAGCTGTGAGCTGCCATGTGGATGCTGGGACTCTACCTGGGTCGCCTGGAAGATCAGTTGGACCCATCTAGCCATCTGCAGTTCCTTTACATCTTTTTAAGAAGGGAAAACCAGGGTTGTGTTGAAAGGTTGCAGCTGTCAAGGGCTACGTTCCTTGACAAGGCAGCTTGTTTTCTGAACAGGACATGCAGAGCCAGTGTGTAACTCGACTCGGTTCTGAGTAATAGTAGCATGAGAAACTCAGGCTGAGTCAGTTGCCTGGGATCAGACACTGTAAAGGAGACAGACGTGAGCTCTGTCAGGTCTGTCCCGAAAGCTAAAGCTCTGACCATGTGGCCACATGCCCCAACCCACTACTGAGGACACAAAAGCCAGAATCTAGCTTTGACTGATTTAAAAAAAAAAAACTTTGATTACAATAAAGAAAAAAACTTCAGTTCCTTAAGGACTCTTTATACCTCGCAGTGTGTGTGTAGTGATCAGCACAGTGTGTGGCCATCCACATTAGAAGCTGCAGCACGGAAGATCTTGTCAGCCTTGAGTACTGGAAGCTGGGAAGCTGAGTGAGCTTTGTAGCCCAGAAACCAATGGTGACTATCAGTGTGCACAGGAAATCCAAGACACAGAAGTGGCTGGAAGTGTCTTCTGAGTCTGAGAGGCACAAGAATAAGCTGTTTATGTAGACATTAGCTGGGGAGGAAGCATTGGGTGAGCTGTCATGGTTTATTATCTAGGCTCTTTTTCTAATAATGACTGTCAGAAGGGCTGGCTGAGCCGTGGTCATTCAGATTGATGTCCCCTTTTAGAACATGCTCTGGTTCTGTAGAAAAATTGGTAGCAAACGAGTCATAAAGAATCTATACAGGCTCTTCCTCTGCATAGCTGTCTAATTTGTAGTGGCAAGAATGTAGCTGTGTATTCTCAATGCAAACAAAGTCATTTTTATTACAGTTATGTGTGCATTTGTGTGTGTGTATAACCTGTATCTGTCAGGTTCCACTCTGCCTGGCCAACAGATATACACATACACTATAAATTCTAACGACTACATCGCTGTCCTTGGCATGAATTCACTATTGCCAGAGTTGGCCTCAGACTCTGGACGGTTCTCCTGTCTTAGAGTCCCCACAGCTGGGGTCAACAGCTATGCACTACCACACAGACTAAAAGCAGTTTTTCAAAGAAAGAACACTTTTACAGTCTAGTGGTTAATTTTCAAAGAAACTTATTATCAGTTTGTTATATAAGTGGAAATGATCTCATTAGAAACTTTTCCTGGGGAAAAAAATCAGAAGGCATCTAGAAAAAAGAAAATCTGGGTTCTACACTAACATTGAATATAGTCAGCATTCTATTTACTAGGAAGATTATTTATGTAGGATGCAATTTTTTCCTATCTGGATCTTGACTATTTTAAGTATCAAAATGCTATTAAACCTATTCTTTAAAAAACTAAAAAAGTATATATTAAGATATTAAATATTCAAATACTAAAGGTTGAAATTTTCTTCAATTTATTTTTTCCAATTAAAGTGAGATTTATGAGAGAGAGAAAGAGAGAGAGAGAAAGATTTCTTCAGTAATATGTTCTAATGAGCTTCATATTTTCTATTACAGAAGTCAGATACTGAATATAATTTCATTATAACAAAGTCAAATAATACAGAAAATAAGCTAGGCTAGTAGTAAAAGTTACTTTTAAACTTATTCTTTGGCTATTCCCTTTCAAGTGCCAGCCATTTCTTTATTTTCTTTCTTTGCAATGTTTGTTATATAAACACAGGCAAATAGGAAAACAAGATAGTTAGTGTTAGCCTTTGAGCTGGACCTGAAGGAATTTGAACTATGCACACCCTCTGACCCTGCGGTGCAACCAGAATTGGGAAATCAGTACAAGAACTATTTACTGAGGCTTCCCTTATCGTGGCACCAAGATTCTAAGCAGTCAGACGCACAAGGCTTGGGAATGGTTTGAGTTGCAGGACGTGAAGGTTGTGTGCAGGCGACCAAGATGGGCTGGTTCCTGGCATGGCTCCACAGCTGCTAGCTCACGACTGTGACCAAGGCCTTCAGCCTCGGGGCTACAGCTTGTTCTCTAGGGAGAAAATAAATTCGTTGGGACACTAAATGAGTTGTCATCCTAGAGCATCCATAAGACAAATTGAAACTGGTATGTAAAATGCAAACTCCAGGAAATTGAAAGCGCAGAGGCCTTGGGCGGGCTCTACTAACATACTTTCTGTATGGGAAACTCCGTAAAGAGTGGTCAGTTTTAGTTTTACTAGGTTCTAAATAATTCTAGTATATTATTTTAGTGGGAAGAAGGTCAATATTTTGACTTTCGTGAAAGGTGTATTTAACAGTTCTTTTAAATAAACAGGTTTCTGCCTAGACGTTAATATTTCCCGTACTGTATTTCTGTGTACTCCTTAGCAGAGTTACTCTCTGCCCAGGTGAGCTGGGGCAGTGGCTCCTGCCTTTGGTGAGTATGGACACATGATTTGAAGTTTGAAAATGATTCCCTAGTGAACAGTACCTCAGGGCTGTGTCCCAGTGTCTGCTTTCAAGGTGGAGGGGAATTCAGGCCTCCTCCCCGTCTCAGCGCTCAGATGGACAGGTTGTTTGAGCACAACACAGAGCACAGGGATACCAGGGCAGATACAGGTGGCTGACAAGATCCGCTTACGTTCAGTGAAAGTCCTTCCATTTCACTGTGACTTCTTAGGTTATCGCTTCTGTGCTCACGGGGTGGGAGGAAGGAGGATTCCTAAGCATGGCCTCCAGTTAGATGACTGGCGGAGAGTGAACAGTTACTATTCTCTCCACGTCCAGTAACCGTGTAACAGCAATTGCACATTTTCTTTTTTAAAATCATGATTATAGCCAAGTTTGAGCCCAGCCTGGACCATGGTATGAGACCCTGTCTGGGGGGGGGGGGGGAACACAGGACAGGACCAAATATAACAGAGTTAAGGCAGATGTTTTTACTCGATGTCTTTGGTCGCCTTAATTATGTTATTCAAGTCAAAGAACATTTACCACTAGCTAATGTGTCTTC
This sequence comes from Mus musculus, assembly GCF_000001635.26. Taxonomy (NCBI): domain Eukaryota; kingdom Metazoa; phylum Chordata; class Mammalia; order Rodentia; family Muridae; genus Mus; species Mus musculus. The sequence goes on along the minus strand of NC_000080.6, from coordinate 45,476,751 downwards.
TTTATGTGACCTCTACTGTAGCTGTTACTGAGGGTCCTGAGATCAGTGAGGGGATGCCTCTGCCTTTATTAGGTCAGCTGTACATAAACCAAATCAGGGTATGCTTGATTAGAGCATAGCTTCATTTTGCAGTGGACAAAGTGATGGATTTATGTTGAAGCTCCTGAGGTTGTTGACTCGGCTACTTACGAGTCACAACTGGGGCAAGTCTGTTTTCCTTTTTCCCGTTTCTTTTCATTCTTATGTCTTCTAGTGTTGCCTTTCCTTTGCCTTCTGAATTCCTTTCTTTCCTTTCCTATAGGCACCGATGTTCTTTACATTGGCCCTCTGAAAGGTGAGCCTCACCACAATTACACACACAGTGTGTCGGTCTGCGCGCTTCAGCCATAGCCCTAGTTCCTTCAAACTGGCTTTTTCCTCAGAGTTTCTGCCAACTTAATTACACTCTCACGGCTTTGGTACTGTGTGCTCTAATGTACGAGCAGAGTTCTTTTGTGTTTTGAGGCAGGTAAATAATGGACTAAAGCTTTCCTTCCAGATTGAAGCTTGTGGCTCAGTGTGCTTCCTACCGTAGTGTGTGTCCTGACTGCACTAAGATTCTGACCCGCTCCTGACAGCCATCTCTTCTCACTTACTAGGAAGCATATATTCAAGCCCGGGACTTTATAGTAAAACAATGACCCCTACTTACGACGCTCATGATGGAAGCCCTTTGTCACCAACTTCTGCCTGGTTTGGTGACAGTGCCCTGTCAGAAGGCAATCCTGGGATACTTGCTGTCAGTCAGCCAGTAACATCACCAGAAATACTGGCAAAAATGTTCAAGCCTCAAGCTCTTCTTGATAAAGCAAAAACCAACCAAGGGTAAGTTTTGGGTTTTTTGAGACAGGGTGTCTCTTTAGACACCAGGCTGGTTCCAAAGTCAGAGAGAACTGCCTGACTCTGCCTCCTAAGCCCTGGGATTAATTTAAAAAGGCATGCACCAGCAGGCCTGGCCGTGGGTAAGTTTAACTTACACCGTGGGGGATTTGGCGAGCTCGTCTGCAGTGTTCAGTGCTGTTCCTGCTTTGTCCCAGGTGGCTAGATTCCTCAAGATCTCTCATGGAGCAAGATGTGAAGGAGAACGAGGCCTTGCTGCTCCGATTCAAGTACTACAGCTTTTTTGATTTGAATCCAAAGGTACCAAGGACTTAAAGGGCTCTTTCTACTTCTGTTCCTCTTCTCATCTGAGTGTTAAGAAACTATAGCACGTTTTGAATAATACTAAAAAAACTAGACCTTTAGGCAAAGGTATTTGTATTCTGAGTAAATCTGGTATTTTCCTAGGTTGAGACCATTTTTAGACATTTTCTTCTCTTTTGTTAAGGTAATTATATTTTCTTTGTGTGTTTCAAAGGTACTGGTCACTTTAAAAAATTTTATCATCTGCGAGTATGTTGTAAGGCATAGAATAATTTTCTGGGAATAGATAAATGGCTGAGCAGTTAAAAGCACTGCTCTTCAGAGGACCTGGGTTCAATTCCCAGCACCCACATGGCAGCTCACAACTGTCTGTGACTCTTGTTCCAGGGCATCCAATACCTTTACATAAACATACATGTAGGCAAAGCACCATTGTATGTAAGTATTTTTTTAAGATTAAAAAAATACTTTTCTGAAAGATCACTTTTTGTAATTTTTTTTGATGTTTTGTTTTTGTTTGTTTTTTTGTTTGTTTTTTTTGGGGGGGGGTTGGGGTTTTTTTGACTGGCTGATTAGTTGGTTGGTTTTGGGTTTTGGTTTGTTTTTTGAGACAGGGTAGCCCTGGCTATCCTGTGAACTCTATATATAGACAAAGCTGGCTTCAAACTCACAGAGATCTACCCACCTCTCCCTCCCTAGTGCTGGGATTAAAGGTGTGCACCAAGCCTGCTTTGTATTGTCTTACCACCTGCATGGTTATCCTACCTAACAAACTAATAATTTCTGTGACTGGTAAGTCTGCTTTAACTCTTTGCTTTTCTGCTGCAATTTAACTTTGCTCTAAAAATCTGTTTCTCCCCAAGACCAGATGGCATGGAGGTTTGGATTCTTTGGGGAGAGAGGCACTTGGCTCATTGCTTTGTCTTATTATGTCTGAATTATACTCTAGCTAGTACAGCCTTCCTAATGCTTCAATCCTATAATACCATTCCTCACGTTGTGATGACCCCAAACCATAAAATTATTTTTGTTGTTGCTTTGTAACTAATTTTGCTACTGTTATGAATGGTAATGTAGGTATGTTTTCTGATGGCTTTAGGCAGCCCCTAAATCACACACACACAAACACACACATATACCAGAGTTGCTACCCACAGGCTGAAAAACACTGATGCAGTGTCTTTCATTATGTACTCATATAATTCTTTACATAGATACATGTACACACACACACATATTTTAACATATATATTAAATGATATGTAATAGAGCTATATAAGACTTATTTTCTGGCCACATCATATCTACTTTTAGTTGTAGGTTGGGGGGGGGGGTGGAATGTTTGATTAACATTTTAAGAGCATTACTTTTTGCTAATAGAATTAAATGGATAGTCTAATAACATAGATAAACATACTCCCCAAATTGTGTATGTACTGTCTGCTTTGGATACTTAAATAACTCCCCCTTTTGAGGGTCTTTCTCCTTGGGTATTTCTCTCTGTGAACAAGGTATTTTCCAAAGTAATTAATTTGTTCTCACTGGGTTTTATTGTGGCAAGTCGAAATAACAGTGTTAAAAACTATCTCTATTTGTACTTTGTTTTAATTTTACCAACTATATATCTCATTCCCCCACCCCTTTTTGAGCCAGTCCAGCCGTTCTGCATAGGCTGCCAGGAACTTAATATAAAATCCGGGCTGGCCTCAAACTTTCGATCCCTCAGACTATGGGTGCTGATTACAAGGCTGCAGCAATACCCACTTTCATGAGGTTTGTTTTGTTTGTTTTTGAGACAAGATCTGTGCAGCCTGGGCTGGCCTAGAAGTGAAGGGTCTTTTACCTTAGCCTTCAGGTGCCAGGATGGCAGACATGTACCACTGTACCCTGCTTCAAGTTAGATTTCTTACATTGAAATTGTAACAGTTGTTACGTGAACCCCTTTCCCCTTCAGTGCTGGGGATTAAATCCTCTGTCACACTGGGCAACTCCCTCCACTTACTGAGCTAAATCCCTGAGCAGGTCTCTTCTTATATTTTATGTCTAACACTAATGGATCTCTTCCCCTTTTTTAGAATTATTTTGATACTATAAAGCTGGAAAAAAAATTATATTCACTTTCTGCCATGCTTTAAAAGTGAGTATTAAGTTGGGTGTTGTGACGTATGCCTTTAATGGCAACAACCAGGAGGCAGAGGCAGGAGGTTCTCTAGTTAGTCTAGATAGCAAGTTGCAGGCTCTCCAAAGCTACATAGTGAGACTCTGTCTCAGAAAGGTGAGTGAGGGGTGCTAGAGAGATAGATCACTGGTTAGGAGCACTTGCAGAGGACCTGGGTTCACTTCTCAGCACCCACACAACGCCACACAACCAGTTACAGGGACGCAACAGGCTCCAGGCATTGCATGTAGTATACAAACATACACAAGAGCAAAACATTCATAAAATATTTTTAAAAGAGACTATTTAAAGACTTATTATTTTAAAATGTAGGTATATGTGAGTACCATTGTCCACAGAGGACAGAGGTGTCAGAACCCCCTGGAGCTCAAATTACAGGCAATTGTGAGCTGTCCGATATGGGTTCTTCCACAGTATTGGTATGCACACTTAACTGCTTAGCCATCTCTCATTGAGAACTTTCTGGTGTTGGAAACGCTGTGTTACAGGCCGTGTCTCCTTTGTTCTGCAGTATGATGCCATCAGAATCAATCAGCTTTACGAGCAGGCCAAGTGGGCTCTTCTCCTAGAAGAGATCGAATGCACGGAAGAAGAGATGATGATGTTCGCAGCCTTGCAGGTAAACAGAGGGATCAGTGGGTGGCTTTTACGGGGAGAGAGAAAAGTGGTGTAGTGATTATGCAAGCGTTTGCACTTAGGGTTGGCAAGATGGTGCAGCGGGTAGATGTTTGCTACCCAGCACGATAATCTAGTTTTGATCTTCAGGACCTACTTGGTGGAAGAGAGAACCAGGTCCCAAAGACTGCCTTCTGATCTGGACATATGGCACTTTTAGTCCTAACCCTAGGGAGGCAGAGGGAGGTGGACTTCTGTGAGTCTGAGTCAGGGTCTCATTATGTAGCACTAGCTCTCCTAGAACTTGCTCTGTAGACCAGGCTGGCCTTGAATTTACAGAGATCCACCTGCCCCTGCCTCTGCCTCCTGGGTGCTGGGATTAAAGGTATGTGCCACCACTGCCCGTTTTTTCTGTTTGGTTTTAAAGTCCTCTCAACTCCATGTGTAAACGTGCATGGTGCATGGAGCGTGCACACACAATAAATGAATGGAAACTTGTAGACATTGAATGTGGACGTTTATGAAAGTAAAACAAACATGATTTTGTTTTGTTTTAAATAAGAATCAATGATACTTTTGTTTACTTTCCTGAATCTTGTGGGAAAAAATTGTTCTTTTCCCTCCAAGTATATACTAATTTGAAGTTAACTCGATTTTCTCTTGGAAATAAAGAGCTGACAGTATTAAATTGATGATAAGGCACATTTCCAGCCTGCTGTGGCAGGAATAATGACTTAAGTAATAAGAGTTCAAGAGACTAAGATAAACATGAGTGTTTTTATGATTACTAATTAAGTGAAAGCTAGTGTTTCTTTAACATAGTATGTTTTCAAATGTGAGCCTTAAATGCCATATGCTTCTAAATTATAGGGGTACTTATTAAAAAACTAACTATCCACTCCCATTGCTGATCTACCCTCAGTGGCTCTAGACCAATCAGAGTTCTTAGAAGCAGTGATATCCATTGTCTTTCATATTTCACTGTGTCTGAGTGGGGCTTTGGCAAGAACTCCTGGGTTATGGCAGGAGTCTAGTCTTCCCTAAGGTCCCAGTGCAGTTGGTATTCTTTAAATAGAAGTGGGAGAAGCTGGACTGACCCTCAGTTAAGAAGCTGTCTCTGTAGAGATTTTACTTCTGTTCTCAGAACACAGAAATGCTCTCAGCCTTCCAAATGCACCAGCATGCAAGAAGTTCCCAGTGCCAAGCAGAGTCACTGCTGGGAGGCAAAGAGCATAAGGCACGCTCTTGCGTGCCCACTGACGAGTTAGTTCATCACTTGTAGAGAGGTGAAAAGCGTTTGGTTAAGAATCTCACACTTTCTGGGTGGGTTCAACTGTCTGAAGAATTTCCTGAATTAACTTTGGGCGCAGTTCATTGAGAGCCCCACTTGAGTGACTTACATTTCTTTTGCACTATGCATACAGACTGTTTTCCGGTAGAAGTTTTACCAAAAACAAGCATCGAATGTGTGAAGCGTGTCTGTTTTACCACCATAGATGTTGCTGTAGAGCATTGTTCTTTTGTCTTCTGTTGTTGTTTTGGTATGTGCTAGTGATTGAGCCCAAAGCCTTCACATGCTAAGCAGGCATTCTGCCGCTGACATCTGTCCCATCAAGACTTAGATTCCATTCGTAGTAACTGAAGGCCCTCGGGCATTGCCCTCTTAAACCATTTTGGAATCTAGATAACTATAATGGAGTTTTAGGGTACAAATCCAAAAGACTGACAATTCAAAATAAACTGTGAGTGCAAAAACGTTATTAGTATAGCTTTTAAAGCCTGTGGATACAAGTGTATGCTGTAATGCTTGGCTGGCACTCCATATGCCTTTGGAAGCAAAGCTAGACTCCAGTCTGTCCACAGCCAGGACCCCTCCAGTGGACTCTCCGAGGCCTGTTGTGTCAAAATCAGCGGAGTGTTTTGTAAAAATGCAGATTTCATGGCTGGTGAGATGGCTCAGTGGTTAAGAGTACTGCCTGCTGTTCCAAAGGTCCTGAGTTCAAATCCCAGCAACCACATAGTGGCTCACAACCATCCATAATGAGATCTGACACCCTCTTCTGGTATCTGAAGACAGATACAGTGTACTTAAAGATAATAATAAATAATTTTTTTTTAAAAATGCAGATTTCAGGCCAAGTCAGGATCTCTAGGGTGTCTAGGATTTTTAACCCACTCTGCATGGAATTCTTAATATTCTCCACATTTGAGGCCATATCTGACAGTCTGCATACTTTGCTCTTACTAATTACCATAGACATTTATGTGACCTTAAAGATAGCACATTTGCCCACTTGAAGGTATGACCAGAAAGTTTACTACTGTGTGTTAGAATACAGGACACTGGTGATAGGCTGCAGGTCTTTGCATTGCGTGTCCCTACAGATAGACTTCATCGGGTAAATGGAGTCTTCAGAAGTTCAGAGCCACTTAACACTTTGAGAAGCAGCCACACCAGATTCTGTTGCTCTCTGTATAAAATCTCTCAGGCTCGGCTTGACATCAGAGCTTATTATATTGTTAGTATTCTGAGTTACTATGCACATTTAAAGTCAACCATTTTATATTTTAGGAAATTCTAAACCGAAGACTGTTTCCTAGCTAGCTAGAAGGGCTATGTAACTGTCCCCACACATTCTCTGTTCACACATGGAAACAGTTTCCTATTCTTAGATAGCGCTAAAGTATCGGATCAGAGCTGGGGAGAGTGGAGCTGGCTTCCTCTTTGTCCTGAGTGGTTGGAACTGTAGGGCAGTGAGGGTTCATTTTTTTCCAGTAACGTAGAACAAATGGCTTAGTTCATCCCTACAGAAGACTTCATGCATGGCCTGACCCTTCATGGGCTGTGCATCTGTATGAGGCCCTGTTCCAGTCGGTGGACACCAACCAACCGACAGACAACAGAAACCCTGCTCATTACCGTAAATTCCCTTCACACCAAGGGAAGCAGAGACCGAGTTCTTTTGTGTGTATACAGAGACTGTGCTCATTCGAGTAAGTCTTTCTGTAGGGCTGTCACAGTGATCCCTGGCGCCATGGCCCAGCGTTGTATCCTTCCAGTCCCAGGACACTGTGCTTGCTTTGATGTGTGTAGGTCTCTGATCTACATTTTGTCTGTGCACACGTGCATGCAGTATCTGTGGAGACCAGAAGAGGGCGATGAAGCCACCAGACCCACAGAGACAGCTGTGAGCTGTGTGGGTGCTGGAAATCAAACCTCGGTCCACGGTGAGAGCAGCAAGTGCTTTAGGCCCTGAACCATCCTCTTTCCCCTCCCCCTCAGCCTGATGCTTTGTCTTTGCAAATCACATGACAGTGTCCAATTTAGAGCCAAGTAGTAATTTCATCTTAAAGTTCTGCAGTTAAACAGTCATTTCAACAACATGTTCTTGTGGTTTCAGTATCATATCAATAAGCTGTCAATCATGACATCAGAAAATCATTTAAACAACAGTGACAAAGAAGTTGATGAAGTTGACGCTGCCCTTTCTGACCTGGAGATCACTTTGGAAGGCGGGAAAACATCAACAATTCTGGTAGGGTGGATCTTCAGCTAACGGTTGGTTCAGTCTTACCTCGGTGTGGGTTTCCCATTGCCAGATAAGGTACCTGCAAGGTGGCTTCTTTACAGAAGTCAGTCATGGATTCTTAGGAAGTTACAGAGACTTTTTTTTATGGTGGGAAGATTGACCCCAGGGCCTCATTCATCACCCCAGGAAACCTTTTGTGAAGAAATAGTATTGCCAGGAGCTAGGGCTTCCAACACAAACACTTGTTTTGCGAGTGGTGGGAAGGCATTTCTCCAGAGGAAAGAATAATCAAGTCATGGTAAGATTCATGTGGTAGTCTCCTTGGAGATATGAGGCTCATAGTAGCGGTTAAGTAATGCTTATTTTTAAAACTAATGAATGAGTTATTGCTGAAGAAACATTTTCTCAGTGTCATTATGATTTATAATATTTCCATATGTTGCTAAAAACAATTTCAGCTATATTTAGAAGTAACAATATATTCTTGTAGTTGTACAGATTGCCGTTTTGTTCAAATTTTTAACTTTCTACACTCTTCCTAAACGCTTTTGTAACAAAACCATATAACATGATCATATCCTTGAAGTCTTTAACATATGAATTTTGAATATTAAGTAAGCATGGTTTTTATATCAGATACCAAACTAGATTTTTTTTTAATTAAGAGAAATATTCTTTGACTTCTTCCCTTAGGGTGACATTACTTCAATCCCAGAACTTGCTGACTATATTAAAGTTTTCAAGTAAGTACAGAAGTGGGAGAGATGTCACATACAAATAAGAACTGTCTGTTTTATAGCCATGTTCACAGTATTTACGTGTGCAGGGAGTTTGTCAAATTTATTTGTAAAGCAAATCTGTAAGATTTACCAATTAAACACTTAACATTAAGGTAATCATGTTCATTAAATTAAAACCACAGCAGTCATTGTTTTAATCTTTTTTGATTTTGATCTTAAAAGCTTCGAGGTTGGTTGTATCATATAGTTGGTGATAGAGGCTGACCCCAGTGGGCTCACATGGTGCCCTGTGACTGCCAGTTTGGCTCTTTGCTTCGAGCTCCAGACTCCATTAGCTTGTGCTCATGTGCTCATGTGCTCCTGAGCCCTTTCCACAAAGTTCCAGTAAATCTTTCTAGACCTTTAAACAACCCACCTGCAATCCTCAAAACTGAGAGCCGAGGAGACAGGGAGGCAGACGGGAGACAAAGATGCAGTGCCCACTGCCCACTGTCCTGTGCTGTGCAACTGTTGCAGCATAATATCACAGCTCACAGTGTACAGCACTTACAACAGCAAGATTTCCAAATGCCACTGTCCCCACCCTCTTCCTTTTCCACACCTTGCATCTACCTGTACCCTCACTAGGTCACCTTCTGTGTGTGGCACTGGAGTGGCGTGTTTGTGTCAGGATTAGACTCCCCTTCCCTGCGTTCACACTGAGGACGTAGGATGCTTGGGCTTCAGCAGCAGTAATGCTGCGGACGGACGCCACTGCCTCTGCAGGCTGTTGGTGCACATGGACCTTTGCAAACTTTAAGTGAGAAGTGGGGGCCGTGGGGGCTGTGGGCTCTCCACCCTCTCGCTGACTGGTGTGGTGGAATAGACTGAGAAGGGAGAGCACACCAGCAGCCTGGACCAGGAAGAAAACGGCCAAAGGGAGATGACTTCAGCCTGTGAAATTGGCCTTGTGTTTTTCAACACTTGAGACATGTAACTGCTAAAGCATAGCGCTGGCAACGTTACTTCAGAGTAGTTATTGTCTCCATTCTGTTGACTTACAGGCCGAAGAAGCTGACTTTAAAGGGGTACAAGCAGTACTGGTGCACTTTCAAAGACACGTCCATCTCCTGCTACAAGAGCCGAGAAGAGTCCAGTGGTACACCTGCTCATCAGCTGAACCTCAGAGGTAGGGGGCCCTCGTGACCTCTGGAACTCTGTCAGTGAATGTCCTTCAGTAAATGTCACTTGCCAGCACCTGCCTGGCACTTTCTTTACACCTTTCAGGTTTTTAAAGGTTTTTGGTTCTCCAGTTTGGTATTGAATCGCGTGTGGATATTTTGTTACATTCTGTGGGCCGACTGGAGCTGAAGTATTTTTGTCACTTTTTTAATCTTGAGCATTAAGCACATTAGAGTGCCCTCATTTCCAGCCTCCTGGTTATCACGTGTGCATTTCTGGTTTCTCCTTTGGTCGTTAGCTTCCTGCTTGCTCTTTGCCTCTGATCATAGGCTGGTTCTGGTCAGCCTGCTTAACCTCACTTTCCACAGCCACAGCCTCTTTAGGGATGAGGGCCCGATCTCCCTCTTCCTCATCCAGGTGTTTTTGGAGGTGGGGTTGTTGTTGTTGTGGCCCTGGTTGTCCTGGACTAGGCTGGCCTCAAACTCTCAGAGATCCACCTGCCTCTGACTCCCTAGTGCTGGAATTAAAGGTGTGCACCACCACTAACCACCGACCCCCCATCCACTCTTTTTTTTTTTTTTTTTTTTTGGTTTTTCGAGACAGGGTTTCTCTGTGTAGCCCTGGCTATCCTGGAACTCACTGTAGACCAGGCTGGCCTTGGACTCAGAAATTTGCCTGCCTCTGCCTCCCGAGTGCTGGGATTACAGGCATGCGCCACCACGCCCGGCCCCATCCACTTTTTTATCCTTACTTTGTGCTCTCCCCTAGGCAAGCACAGGATGTCTCTGTTAGGCTCCTAGCTGCCATCTTGAGTCTCCCTTCCCTTGTCAGAGCTGGCTGAGATGTAGGTCCTGGAGCTGAAGGGGCGTGCCCCCTTACAGAGCACCTGCAGCCTGAGCCACACCTTGGTACCCGCTCAGCTGTTAGCTCTGCTTTTTTACTTAATATTTTTAAAAGCTTTATCTCGTTTTTAAGTGTGCTTGTATGTGTGCATATGTTTGTATGTCTGTCTGTCTGTCTGTCTGTCTGTCTGTCTGTCTGTCTGTCTGTGTGTGTGTGTGTACAGGTAAGAGGGTATCAGATCCACTGGAGCTAAAATAAGAGGTGGCTGTAACTGAGCTCCTGCTGAGCTCCGCCTCCTCCAGCCCCTAGCTCAGTCTGTTCATTCTGGCCTATGGATGCAGCTACAGGTTCATTTGCCGACTTGGTGGCCTCTGTCACTTCTTCCCTTCTTGCTCCTGATGGCTGCACAGGCTCGGGTAGAAGGACACTTACTTCTCCATCTGGGGACTGGGTGGCACTCAGTGGTAGTGTGTGAGACCCTGAGTGCAGTTCCCAGTACCCTGCAGTGATGGTTTAGAAAAGGCCATGGGGGAGGAGGTGGTGAGAATGCCATGGGGTAAATGGGGTCCGACTCGAGATGCAGAGAGGGATCCTAATAGAACTCACGGGAAAGTGTGCGCTGCAGTGCGCTCTAGGCCCTGGTTCCCCTTGCACACACAGTAAGTGGGCCTGTGGAGCAGAGACAGGCGCTGGTAGAAACTCCCCAGTGGGTGCAGTTGGGCAGAAATGGGGATAAGGTGATTGGAACATAAAACAGGGTTTAGGGAGAGAGAAGCTTGGATGTGGGGAATGGATGAGGAGACCTGTGCTACAGGTGCTAATGTGATGGTTGCTTGCATGGTAAATGTAACCACTCAGCGTGGTTGGTTCTGATACGACAAGAGAAAACTCCCTGGTTCAGTTCTTGATATTTTTTAAGGACTGTTGACAGAACTTATGTATCCTCACACATTTATTTTAACTTCACCACATCACTTCTCCCTTATTTGAAAAGTTCCACAAAAGGCCTTATAAGGTGACTATATGTAGTATTTTTCCTAGAAAGACTAGGACTCTACCTAAAGTGCCCTTTCTTTCTTTCTTTTAATGGTTTAAACACTTCCCTGGAGGTAGAGCTGAGTCCAGGTCTGCATTTCCCAATCCTTGCTCTGCGCCCACTTGAGTGCCAAAGCTGGAGTAAGCCCCCTTCCACCGAATAGGGGTGTTCTTAAAATGGGCACAGTTCAGCAGAGTCAGACCTCAGAGAATGAAGCTACTGTGTGGGCTCAGGATTTCTTTTATGCATTTCTGTAATTAAATTTATTTTTCTAGGATGTGAAGTTACTCCGGATGTAAACATTTCAGGCCAGAAATTTAACATAAAACTCCTAATTCCGGTAGCAGAGGGCATGAATGAGATCTGGCTTCGCTGTGATAACGTAAGTTTTCCAATTAACACATAAACCTTACCTTTCTGACTCCTAAGTGTGTTGGCCCGCTGACCCTACATTCTGTACCTGGGTCCTAGACACCGTGTGCCTTCATCTCTCAGTCTGAAACAGTTTTGCTTTCCACAGGAGAAGCAGTACGCGCACTGGATGGCAGCTTGCAGGTTAGCCTCCAAAGGCAAGACCATGGCAGACAGTTCTTACAACCTGGAAGTTCAGAACATTCTTTCCTTCCTGAAAATGCAGCATCTGAACCCAGACCCCCAGCTGATCCCTGACCAGATCACAACCGACGTCAACCCCGAGTGTCTGGTGTCCCCGCGGTACCTGAAGAAGTATAAGAGCAAACAGGTACTTCATCCTGCCTAACCTGCTGGGTGTCGCTTTGTGCTCCTGCTTTAAACGCTGCTCCTCCTGTTAAATGGAAGCTAGCACCAGCTTGGGTAGAATATAAAACAGGAAATAGGGGAGGCGGAGGTCAGCTTAAACTGGTTGTTAGATCGTCTGTAAAGTTAATAGATAAAGCCAGGTTGTTGCTCAGCACAAGGAAATGATTTTCCCTGTGGAAACAGGCGAAAAGCCCAGTCACACATTCAGGTCCTGCCAGAGGGCCTCGTTCTTGGGTTTGCTGAGGAAGATTTTCCACCTTTAGAAATAAACTGTCATGTGGTAGAGATCCTTTACCCCACGTCACTGTCTTAACCGGAGTCAAACCTAATAGAACCTTACCCAGGGTTACAACGTCTTATCAATTTTAACTTAAAATTCACTGCCTTTGTCCACTCTTTAGAACTCCTGTCCTGGAAATTAATACCATAAAAGGTTTGCTATTTGGGCAAATGGCTCTTTGATGCATCACAAAAGGTCCTTTGCGGGGAATTTGACTTGAGAGCCCCCAGGATTCCCTTCCCTGAACAGCACTCCATAAAAGGAAGGATTCAGATTAGGGGGGGGGGGGCAGGGAATGCTTCTAAAATAAATAAATCATTTTTACTGAGTTTAGTTTTTATCTTTCAGAAATAATTTTAAAACATTAAAGGTCCAAACAGAACATTTCCTTCCTTAGATTTTAAACATAACTTTATTAAATGAGTCTGAAACGGTTTCGCTTTGCACAGAAATGTTCAGAACTTTAATCAGAACTTGTCTGTCTGTGCGGTTCAGAGGCCGCTGCGTCAGAGAAGGGACATTGTTTATCCCCCAGTCATAGGCTGTGGGAGTGTGTGCTGAGGAATGGCGGAAGTGCTGCCCCGGGGAGCCCTGTGGAATGCAGCTGAGTTAGGAAGGAAGGACGCACTGACTCCTCACTCAGGGAAGAACTGTGTTCAAAGAGACGGAGTTTCTAAAAATGAACTCCTGCCTTCAGATGGCCTCTGACCTTGGCAGTTTGATTGTTTCCATAGATGTCGGGCATCCAAGATGATAGCTTTCTGTCTTTGAGTTGTAGACAAAAATGTGACCTGGACTCTTCTGTTTGGTGACAGGAGCAGTGTGTGGCCTGTGGTTACGGCCCCTGCGCTCCTCTCAGGAGTCTCTGAGGCTGGGTCTTCACATTGCTGCCCTGTAGCATGAGATTCCCAGGCACGAAGTTCACTGCAGGTGACCCTTGCCAGGGCACAGGACAGTCAGCATAGCTTACGTAGTCTGTGAATATTCGCTAAACTTCCCAGGGTTAGTTTGAGTAAGAATGAGCTTTTAACTATAAATAAAAGAATTGCACTGTAGTCCCTCACTGAAAAGACATCATGCTTGTGTGGCCTTAGCTCCCAGGGCCCTGGATGGCAACCTTTTGTTTCTCCTTCCAGGAAAAAGGATGCAAAAAGCAGATGGTAATTGAAGGCCTGCTGCCTTTGTGCAAATAGAGGACCAGTGTGGCCAGCAAGCTCACAGGCAGCCCTCAGCTCTCTCTGAGGAGAGTGCGTGTGTCCTGTCATCTGACTAAATCGGAAAAGGCTACATAGGCTTTTGACTAGTAACTGTTATTTCGCTACTAAAATACTTAGCTTTACCCTCACTGTAAGACACGTGAGGGAGAAGGAGGGGTTTGCCCTTTGCATTGTCTTCTGTGAGCTTCTGTCTTTAATCTGAGTGACACTTGCTGCAGTGTGGCGCCTCTGCTGTAGCCACATAGACAGCGATGGCCGCTTGCTGTCCCCATTCTCATCCTTCCTTGCGTTTCATTTTCACCTGAGTGCCCTTTCTTTCTGCATGGTTTTCTGCTGGAATTTGGGGTTGCAGGTACCATAGCCTTTTCTTTGCTTCATTGCCATTTCCTGATCGCCTCTTTTTTTTTCCCCCCTTTCTGCTTCCTTTTTCTTTCCTCGCATTGCCATCTACAGCCAGGCTGTGTAAGAGATTTGGTAAGTTCTCTATATGTACAGAGGGAAGGAAAGTAGACACTGAGCAGCCGTAGTCCTAGCCATCTGTCCCCCACCATGGGGGATTCACCCTAAAGCAAGTACTGGTAAATGCAACCAGAGCGGTCCTGTTTGGTTGCCATGGAAACGTGATGCTCTGCCTCCTGGTGTTCTGGTTTGCACTGCAGAACTCCAGCCGGCACCTCTGTAGCCATCTGGATGTGTTACTGTGCCATTCATTGCCCACCAGGATCTCTCGGTCCTGGCAGCTCTACACTAGAATCCCAATAATGCCTTGTGTGTGGTACATAAAAACTGAAATTAACATTGGTGCTTTGTTGGGATTCCCAAATGAAGCATTAGATAATTTTTAATTCCAATTCAGCATAATGCTATGGTTGCACATCATTTTTTAATTTTTTTAATAAAAGATAATAATGTCTGGTTATTTAATGAAACATTTAAAATTCTGTTTAGATAACAGCACGGATCTTGGAGGCCCATCAAAATGTAGCCCAGATGAGCCTGATTGAAGCCAAGATGAGATTCATTCAAGCCTGGCAGTCTCTGCCTGAGTTCGGCATCACACACTTCATTGCGAGGTCAGTGCGCTGCTGTGGTCTGTGTGTTCAGTTTGTCCGCCTCGTTGGCTTAGATCTTCACCATTGAAGGCAGGGCTGCTTAGACTACACTAACCTCTTCTACACCAAAACTTAATGCTATTATTATGTCTTATAATAGTTGCATTGTTTTTAGGGTTAGAGAAAATCCCTTCCCCCGTTCTGAGTGGTGTTTCTTCAATATTACAGGTTTCAAGGCGGCAAGAGAGAAGAACTTATTGGAATTGCATACAACAGGTTGATTCGGATGGACGCCAGCACAGGTGACGCCATCAAAACCTGGCGGTTCAGCAACATGAAGCAGTGGAATGTCAACTGGGAGATCAAGATGGTGAGCTAGCACGAACGCCCCTCAGGTGTCACTCAGTGCAGATAGCCTGAGGGCGTAGTTCAGGGTCTGGGTTTGATCCCCAGGACTAAGACAAAAGGTAGATTTTGAAGATTGGATTTTGTGACATGATTTGGTTGTGGTATTTGGCACCCCATTAACTGCTAAGGCTGCTTAGGTTATCAGGCTAGTGAAGTTTAGT
The DNA here is from genome assembly GCF_000001635.26 of Mus musculus. Lineage (NCBI taxonomy): Eukaryota > Metazoa > Chordata > Mammalia > Rodentia > Muridae > Mus > Mus musculus. The sequence continues at coordinate 45,461,567 of NC_000080.6, read as the reverse complement.
GTCTGCTCTCTCCTCTCATACTGGGTGGAGCAGACGGCATTTCCTGATGAAGAAAGACAGCCTTCCTTCTGCCAAGGCTGTCCGAGTAGCTCTGTTCCCATGCTAGAATCTTCAAGTAAGCTTTTAAAGGCCACCATTGGATAGCCAAGCTGTAAGACCCTATCCCCATCCCAGTGAGACCCTGCATAGGGTAGTCTATTTACAGATAATCAGAGTAGAGATGGCTCCAAAGCTGAGAGCTGTTGTTACTCCTCCAGAGAACTAAGGTTCATGTTAGCACCCACAGGCATGGAGGTTCACAACCTCCTGCAACTCTTATTTCCTGGGAATCTGATACTCTCATCTGGCCTTGCAGACATACATGCAGACACAACACATGTACTCGTAAAATACATACATACATATGTATGTATATATATATGTGTGTGTATGTGTGTGTGTGTATGTATACATATATATACAGAGAGAGAGAGAGAGAGAGAGAGAGAGAGAGAGAGAGAGAGAGAGAGAGAGAATAGCCTGGGCTACAAAATACAGAAGACTCTCTAAAAATATGGATAGTAAAAAATAATCTTTAAAGTGCAGACCATGTGGTTGGTTACTCATTTCTCACTTGAACTTACCATCCATACTTAAGGATATCTTTCTGTAACAGCTTCTCGAAACAGCAGTCAGAGGTTATGTCCTGTGCCTCCTCTATGGGGTCAGACATGACACTAGACGTTTGCACTTACACTGGCCTCTATGCCTCACCTCAGCCTTCTAAAGCAGGCAGGTTGCCTGGACTTCACAAATGAGGACGCTCCCACTTAGAAGCCTAAGGGCTGCTTAGTGTCCACGCCCACACACTTGATGACTGCCGCAGCAGGGTCTGTAAAACCTGGTGCGCATCCCACTATGTAGCTTGGTGCCCTTTTCTTTGTTACATTGTGATCATATAAAACCGGCTCACTGGCAGGCGATTTTGCTTGGCATATATTGGATACACTGTATTCAGCTGCTATCAGAAATACACATCGGGGGCTGGTGAGATGGCTCAGTGGGTAAGAGTACCCGACTGCTCTTCCAAAGGTCCGGAGTTCAAATCCCAGCAACCACATGGTGGCTCACAACCATCCGTAACGAAATCTGACGCCCTCTTCTGGTGTGTCTGAAGACAGCTACAGTGTACTTACATATAATAAATAAATAAATCTTTAAAAAAAAAAAGAAATACACATCGTTCTGAAATATTTAAGCTTGATACCTAAAGACTACATATTGAAGCGAATGTTAAATAAGACTCAAGAAGTAAGTTTTCTCCCAGGACCTAAAGAGGGCCATTCTCATTAATTGCATCACTAGAGACCACTCGGGACCTTAACGACGTAAACGCCTTGAGAACTTGCAAACGAAAGGGATGTGGGGATGATACACTTTTCTTACTGTTTAGACCTATGACATCACTGACATGATGGCTGTTCCCACGTCCCTGCGGGGTGGAGTACCATAACTTAAAGTCCGGAAGCTTCCGGGGAACTGACAGTTCTTTGTCTTTGCTCCAGGTCACTGTAGAGTTTGCAGATGAGGTCCGGTTGTCCTTCATCTGTACCGAAGTAGACTGCAAGGTGGTCCACGAATTCATTGGTGGTTACATATTTCTCTCAACTCGTGCGAAAGACCAAAATGAAAGTTTAGATGAGGAGATGTTCTACAAACTCACCAGTGGTTGGGTGTGAATAGGAAAACTTGTAATAAAACTCCACAGCCATAACAATATTTAACTTTAAAGCTATTGTTTCTTATATGCTGCTTAATAAAGTAAGCTTGAACTTTATTATTTTATCATGATACCTTTTTGCCTTACCAGACCAGTACATATGTGCACTAACAAGCACGATTGTTAATCTGCTGCCTACCTTGATATGCCGTATGTGGACTGTGGAATTCCCAACAGTCCTTAGGGCCACGGAAAGCTGTCACTGACTGACAGTAACCAAACTAAGAAACAAGCCATCTACCAAGCCACCCAGGGCATACATATAACCTATATGAAGTCTATTTATCATGTGTAATGCATGTGTTTGTGTTTAATTGATGCCTTCTTTTAAAGTACCCTGCTCCTGGTACCCAGTTAATCCCCTCTCCCAGTATAAAGTCGGTCTACAGTGGATGCTTGGTATTTGTTGATGCTGTTGACCTTGAAGGAAACACTGCTAACCTGTTGTTATTGGGTGGGTTTTGTCTTTGAGTAAGCATGCTGTACATTGTTTTGTGTTTAGTTTTACACCAAACTGTATTACAGTACTCTTAGTATTCACCAGCATACTCACTATCTGCCTAAGATATGCAGCCTTTGTGTTACAATATGAAGTAAAGATCTATGAAGTATTCATTTTGTGTAACTAATGTACAAACACAAATTTTATAAAATTGTACAGTTTTTTTTAAAAAAAACTATTCACAACTAGGAAATGGCTTAAATGTAGCATCCTTACATTAATTAAGTGCTTTTAAAATATATAATTAATTTGCAGTTTCAGTATCTGCTAAATTACGAATGACTTCATGATGCTCGTGACTTGCCGTGATGCCCTTAACTACAGCCTGGACCGGCTGTGTTCTAGTCTGTTGCGCTATTACATCTGCGTTGGTGCTAGTTAGACAATTCCTAGCTCACGAGCCCAGAAGGGCGCCAGGGAGGGGTGGACTTACCAGTATTGTCCAATAATCCATGAATTAAAGACTGTATAAATGCATTTTATTTTAAATAAAAGTAAAACCTTTTATTTAATGTTTTCTTTTGTACTTCTGATCTCTCTCAACTCTCCCAACACTGTGTGTTATTAGAACAGCCCGCCAGTGCTAGGCCATGTCCCAGATGAAGAGCTCTCTCTCTCTAGGAGACATCCTTTCTCCGGCATTGAGAGACCTTTGTGGTTATTCAGTTAGACTCCAGACTTTCATCATGGGCCTGGCTGCCACCTCTGTCAGTCCCGTGCCTGTGAGGCCAAGACAGCTTCTAAAAACCCAGCTCTGCTCACCTCTTCTGTCTCCCACCACCACTGCTTGCCCTGCCTGCTGAGCCCTGGTGTAGCACTGCCCTGGTTACCTAAAGCTCTGATGACTGTGCCCTGTGCTACAGAAGCTCAGGCTCCAGGTCCTCTGAGCTGGGGCATCTCCCTGGGGCCCATTTGTCCTTAAGCAGTCTGGACAGCCACATTCTCTAGGCCAGTGGTTCTCAACCTTCCTAATGCTGCAATACAGTTCCTCATGTTATCCCCAACCATAAAATTATTTTCTTTGCTGCTTCATAACTGTAGTGTTCTACTGCTATGAATAATAATATAAACATCTGTATTTTCCCGTAGTCTTAGGCATCCCCTGTGAGAGGGGGGTCAGGACCCACAGGTTGAGAACTGCTGGTCTAGCCATTCATCCCATTGCCATATTATTTACTAGCCCTATACCCTGTCCTCTGTCCAAATCTATGTCTCCCTTTAGAAATTTTAGTTTATAGCTGTTCTTCCATAAATACTTCTAAGTTTCCTTGCAGCCAAGCAGACTCTGCCTTCTCTGAACAGATGGCTGCATTTAATGGGAACCAAGGCAAAGCTAGACTGTGACCTGGCTTCGCACCTCTGTCCAGTCATATGGGAAGCAAGCCTTGGTAACCCTCACACCTGTCGCCAGCAGCCTCTATCAAGAAAGCGTTTTGCAAGAACACTGTCTAGGACTCCCAGAACCTGCATTCGAGTTTCTGTTCCCTGTGATTGTTCACAAGGGCATGGGAACAGGATATTAACCAAACTCCATCCAAATGTTGTTCTTCTCAGGCAGCAGGCTAGTGGCCTGTTAGAAGCTTCTGGTGTAGTATTGCCAACTCCACATAAACTAGTTTTCTTTGTAACCTTGAGAGATATTTTCCATTCTTTTGGTTTTTGGTTTTTTTGGTTTTGGTTTTTTCGAGACATGGTTTCTCTGTGTAGCCCTGGCTGTCCTGGAACCCACTTTGTAGACCAGGCTGGCCTCGAACTCAGAAATCCGCCTGCCTCTGCCTCTGCCTCCCAAGTGCTGGGATTAAAGGCGTTCGCCACCACGCCCGGTACAACATTTTCCATTCTTATCTCTCCAATGTCATACATTCAAGCGGCAAAGACAGGGCAGACTGTTCTGTTCTGTGTTGTCTAGTTGCGATTTGTGCCTTATTAAAAGGTTTTGAAATCAGTAGTGATAAAGAAGAATGAGGCCAGCCTGGGTTCTTGGCCCTTAGCTGAAAGACACCAATGCTCTGTATTTTAAAGTCAACACTAGCAGTAGTGAACACAGTAGCAAACCAGTTTTTTCAGCGTCTCTGTACTATATCTGTATCCAAGTCACTTGACACATGGGACCATCCCTAGCCTGACAGCCTTCCAGATCTGCGCCTTTGCTTTATGCCAGCGTGTATCGGAACTGCCTGTCCGGAACCGGCTCAGATCCTTGCCATGCCCTGTGGCCACTGTGCCAGTGCCCCTTTCTGGCCATATAGCCGCAGCACGGAGGCTATAGGCATAGGCCTAAAAGTCTGGGATAATAGAAATGGATCCAGTTTTTACCCTGCAGAAGAACCACTGGGGCCCTTTACACAGCAATTCAGGAAGCCCGCCCGCCCTCCCCTCCCCTCCCCTCCCCTCCCCTCCCCTCCCCTCCCCTCCCCTCCCCTCCCCTCCCCTCCCCTCCCCTCCCCTCCCCTCCCCTCCCCTTCCCTCCCCTCCCCTCACCTCCCCTCCCCTCCCCTCACCTCCCCTCCCCTTCCCTTCCCAGGAGCTCAGAGCTGTTCAGCAAATTAACGGAGGCTTTCTTTATCTGTTCAAACTGATGTGGTTTGGCAGCTCAAGAATGGGGGAGGTGGGAGAGAAAACTAACAGGAAATGGGAAATCAGGGGAAGGGCAGGGAGATTCTCAGTGGACTGCAGAGCCACCCAGAACAGGAAACAGAAGTCAGAGGCTTATCTAGTGACCTGATTTCCCACTGTGCCATTCCTCCACTACATTTAATTAAGCAAAATCAAGTTTCCCAGGATAAGCATATAGATGTCAAATATCCCTTCCTCTTAGTAGAGTCGCTCCCTGTTCAGTGTCCCTTCTGTTGTTTGTGCTTTGGCCTAAGTATTACTAAAAATTACAAGCACTTAAAAATAATTTGAGACCATTATTTCATGAGATCTAATTATAGTCTCCTGTGGCTTTGCTGCTCAGGCATTATCCACAATACTGCCCCGGGAACTGGACCAGGCTCAATGTTAATTACATTTATGATTACAAACAGCACAGTGAGCCAAACAACTTTGAAGCCATGTCTGAATCAATGTGGCAAATGCATGATAGGAAAACATTCTGAGCACAGAATTCTAATGTCCGGCTTTCTAAAATCGAGTGAAAACACAGACTCCGAATCCTACTGGTAGCTACACAGCCTCTCAGCTTTTTGCCTAGTTACAGACTCAGTGCTCAGAACACTTGGAAGAGTCAAAATGCTCCTGAGAAATAACAAGCAGCCGAGGGAATCAGCTTTGCCAAATAGGACAGTGGGTGAGAGGAGTGTGAACAAAGCAGAAAACACGAGCATGAGAATCCCAGAATAACCCCGCCCAGCTTGTATCGGAACTTTAAAGTTTCAAACACAGAAAGTGTGGGGTCGTGGTGCACACCTGGCATGCCTTGGACCCTAGCACACAGAGGCCAGCCTGGTTGACAATAGTGAGTTCCAAGGCTACATAGTGAGAGCCTGCCTCAAAAAACAAACAAACATCCCACAAACAGCACGACATTGGCAGAGATGATGGAAACACTGCAGTCAAAAGAGACTGGAACCAAGGGTGTAGGGACAGCTACTTGTTTCTGAGATCATCACAAAAGAGTTCCCCAAAGAGCTTGGGCCACAGCCTCGTCTAGCTATGCAGTCATCGAAATCAATTCCAGGTGGACCAAGGACTGAAGTTGGAAAAATGCTCCTGTGATCCGAGTTAAAGAATCCTGGCCTATGTGTCCTACGTGTCACTGTCTGTGAGACAACACAGTGCAGGAAGTATTGAGTGGACAGCAAATCAAAGCTGGAAGAGGAGAGCATTGACTGGAGAGGCCGGAAGATGCCAAGCTTATACAAAGCCAAGCCTTTTCTCAAATCAATCAACAGAGCAGAAAATGTGGAGAAGGTATTTGCATCATATAATTGGCTGGACAAGAGAACCGAGACTATAAACAGATGTGCACACCTGTCTGTGCTCACACAGGCCAATCCAGAGGAAATGCACAAACCCTTAAGGTACTCATTTCACAAGGGAGGAAAGGAAGCCTGAAGTGAAAAGCTGTCCATCTGCACAGGATTCTGGAAAATGGGCGCTTTGTATGTGAAGTGCAGAGGACAGAACCAACCCAGAGGTCCTCGTGTATTAGACACATGCTCTGCTGCTGAGCTACATCCCAGCCACCAATTTTAAAGTAGTCTCTTGCCTGTGGTACTAGTAAAATGGTTAAGATCTGACAGAGTAAAGCGTTACTGGGGTAACAGGATGTTTATCGGTGCAATTATAAACTATAGCGTCCCCAGAAACGGTTGTTGCCATCCTGTGCATTTTAGGCCCTCTCAATTCCACCGTGGATGTGGAGAAACTTAAGTGTGTCCTCGTGCCCACCAGGAAACAGGTTCTAGGGCATGCAGGGCCCTGTGGTGGCACAGGTCTGTAATCCCATCTGCTCAAGAAGCTAAAGCAGGAGAATCACAATGAGCAAATTAGTTAGACCTCGGGGCAAAAAGTCAAAAGGGCTGGGAAACCTGTATGTAATTCTGGCACCAGGGAGGGAGGGAGCAGGATCTGAAGTGTTCAAGACCAGCCTGTGTTAGTGAGTTCAAGGCTAGTCAGTGTGAGCTACCCAGGAGCCTTCCCCACTTCCCGCACCACGTCCCACCGCAGAGTCCTGTGGGCAATATCTAGCACTGAACTAAAAATGATTAAAAAAAAAAAAAAAAAAAGACAGCTCACTACCTAAAGCAGCAAAGACTTGTAAACAAACACACGGAACAGTAGAATGAAGAATGACAGGTTCCACCTTGCAGAAAATACAACTCGCTTTTAAACATGGAGGGCTTGAAACAGTGAAAAATGGCAAATATTTGTCATTGTAGTGGGCAGGCTGTGCTTTGAAATTTTTATTATTATTGAGGAGGCAGGAGCAAGCACATGAAGCTCCTCCTCCCCCTCCTCCTCCCCCTCCTCCCTTACCTGGATTTCAGGATCTAACTGAGGCTGTTAGGCTCATGTGGCAAGCACTTCACCCTACTACACCATTTGGACAACCTCCAAACTACTGAGAGACCATTTTGGGTGCTAATGTCCCATGTGTAACAGTGGTACTAAGTCACTGAAGGCCAGGGGGAGGGAGTGGTCTCAGCAGCAGCCACACTGCTCCTGGATACCTGGTCCCCAATTCTGGCCTCTGCTGCCAAGAGAATCTTTAATTGGTGGGGCTAGCAGGCTTCGGTGGTTTAAGAACAGGGCAAATGAGCCCGGGGCCAGGGCTTCAGTTCTTCAAGGTCCAGTTGACCTTGCTCTGTTTCATACTCAGGATATACCGAGACCCCACGTAAGTCACAGACCCAACTGGGCCAGCAACAGCACAGCCAGCTCCACTGGGAAAGCAAATGCCAAGCTTGCCTCAGCATACAACTGGGCTTGGGAAAACCAGCACAAACCTGCTGGAGCCACATAGCTGAGAAATCCCAGACAGGGCCTGACATCTTCTCCTGGAGCCTCTTACACAGACTGGAGGATAGCAGCCACACTGTGAAGTGCAAATGTCTCCTCTCAGAGCTTGAAACTGCAACTAGATTCCCTGCTTGCTTGCTGTATGGTAAATGGGGCCCATGCCAGCAGCCTGACCTCTTTCACATGCCCCAAATTCTCCCTGAGAAGATGTTTAGAAAGGAAACTGGACAGATGTCTCCTTTCATCTTCACTATTGAAGACACAGTGGTGGAACGGAGACATTTTAAGTGTGTTGTGTTTGGTTTTTTTGTTTAGGCAAACAACATGGGTCTAACAGCCTTTCCTCTAACCCTTAGGAACTGCTTCGGGTCAAATCATGTTGATCTCTGAACAAAAACAATTTCTAAACCTAGGAAGTGTGTTTAGAACCCCTTTGATATCTGGAGCAACTGGGGCAAAAAAACTGAGTCCCAGCAAAGCTTGAGGGTATGGCCTGTGGCAGTAGGTTAGGCTGCCCTGATTTCTGAATGGGGAGAGACAAAACAATGAACTGTTTGCTACCTAGTTAATTGGGTGCTATCTCTAAGGAAGGTCAGGGGTCGACAAAGAAGCCAGTCAGCTCTTTTGGTTCCCATAGAGTTCATTCTCCCAAAGATCTCTGCATTCAGACCCAAGTGTGTCACTGCCGCCAGAGATGGAGGAAGAAACAAGGAGATTTTGTTGATAAATCTTGGGGTGTGCGTGCAGTAGGAGAAGCGGGGAAGCCTGTAGGGCTCCAAAAGAGAAGGTTGCACGCTACGACGCCCTTGACAGCCCCACAGCCGTTAATAACTAACTGCAGCCAGGACAGGAGTGATAAGTGCTCACGAGGCATAGCCCTGGGAAAGCCATGTGACCAAGGGGACACCAAGGGCCCAAGGGAAGCCATGCGGGGGTGGGAGGTGGGGGTGGAGACCAGATGGCAGGAAATAAGAAAATCCAAAGCCCAGGAAATTCTCCCAGGAAAGGGAGAATCTCAAGAAATAACCCTCAAAACCTCAATGAAGGGCTGAGAAAGGAAAAAGAAAGAGAAAAAATTACGGGGAATAATGAGGTCTGTCGAATTATTGAAACAAGGCTAAATTTAGTTGTTTTTGAAGTACAGATGGGAAAACCAGGTTTCCTGGGAGTAGAGCCATTAAAAAAAATCGTCCTGGAGAAGCGAGGCCAATCAGTGATATCCACGTAAGCATCAGGTCTATAGCCCAAGTCAACTTAAATGCCCGGAGTTTTCAGAGGCAGTGGAGGGACATGGAAGAAAACAGCCAGAAAGGCTTTATGACTGAGATACAGGAGCCCAGAGCAAAGGCTTCTATGAGCAAGATGCTGCAGAGGACCAGTGGGAAAGCCAGCTTGCATTTTCAAAGATGCTGTCCACTGAGTCTGAGGGACATGACACTCAGAGCACATCCGGTGAGAGGGCAGAGGGGAAGGAATCACAGCCTGCAGGGAGACAGAGCATCGTGGGAATCTCCCAACAGGAGGAGGGTGTGGGGACCTTAGACCCGGAGCAGCTGTGCCTGTGTGTCCTTTTGCTTAGGGAAACTTCTGAAGTGACTGAGAAAGACCACTGCTGTAAATAAGCCTTCGAAGTCAGCTCTTTCTAGCACATTCCTCTCCCCCTTGCCCACCCCTGCTCCCAAGTTATCTATCCCTGGTTAGTTAATAATGATGCCTACAGCCTGGGCTGGGCAGAAGAGGGGACAGAGTGAAGGTTCTCTGCCTTGGGGTCGCAGGCAGGCAGGATCCAGGAAGAGGAGAGAGGAGGAAAGGAAGAAGTCGCCATGGGGTAGGTGGATGGTGAGGGCTGGCCTATCAGAGCAGGAGTGGCCCAGGCAGAACATGGCAAGTGATATCTCGGAGTTATTGACAGGGGAGTAGACAAAATAGTATAGAGTGTTGATATCTGCCCAACTTTAATGATACATGGCTTATTATAAATCTAAAAGTTGTTAAGCCAGGCAGTGGTGGCGCACACCTTTAATCCCAGCACTTGTGAGGCAGTGGCAAGTGGATTTCTGAGTTCGAGGCCAGCCTGGTCTACAGAGTGAGTTCCAGGACAGCCAGGGCTACAGTGAGAAACCCTGTCTCAAAAAAAATAAAATAAAATAAAAGGTGTTTGTGCCTTTTATTTAGAAACTATATGGTCAAAGTGTGGTAAAAAAAAAAAAAAAAGCCCCAAAATAATATTTACCACAACACATCTCTAAAGAACCCAAACTAGGAAAAAGAGCTCTTGTCACCAGACAGATCTGTTCTCATGACTTCTCAGGAGTCCGACACTGACCACAACTATGAGGTGTACCCCCAAAAAGCATTACTAGCAATTCAGAGTAGCTCATCTGGGAAAGTAGACCACAGGGCCACACAAGGCCAGACCCTCAGGAAGCCAGGCATGCAGAAGTGGCTCGGCACAGACTTCTGGAGGAAGGGAGGGCAGGATCCAGATACAAAGAAAAGGGTTAGCTTGAAGAATGCATGCACGTGACTTGCTTGTAACATCAGCAGAGCTGGGGCTATAGGTTATCTGCCAAGCACTGAGCATGTGCAAGGCCTGGGGCCTGATCCCTGGGGCCAGCTGGGGCCAAAGTGCTCAGGGGAAACAGCATTCAGGCCAGAGGAGTGTGAACAGAGCCTTCAGACTTGAAGGGTTTGGTTTGGTTTGGTTTGGTTTGGTTTGGTTTGGTTTGTTTCTGTTAGCCAATAGGAATTTTTTTTCTTTCTGTTATTTTTAATTCAAAAATCTTAGTCTTCCCCTCCCTGCTGCCTTTTTGAAATCAGGGAACTGTGCCCATTTACATAATGAACAGGTCAGACCTTGTTGTAGACAGGTGCTTCCAACAGAAAATGTAAATTCAAAATAAAAAATCAAACAAGGAAAAAACAACAACAGCAACAAAAAGTAAGGACCATTGGGTTATCCTGTTACGTGTTTTATGCAAAAAGGCCTTCTCACTGGGGGATGGTGAGGCATATGTGCACACCTTTAATCCCAGGCACCCTGGACGCAGAGGCAGGTGGATCTCTGAGGTCAGTGCCAGCCTGGCCAGGGCAGCCAGGGCTACACAGAGAAACCCTGTCTTGAAACGAAACAACAACAACAACAGAAGGCATTCTCATCAGGCATTTACTCTCAGCTAAAGTCTCAAATAGGAGCCCACTACAATTTTTCTAATTTCTTCTCTGATAAAGTGTCCACAAGACTCTCTCACACCCATCTCCACGCATCAGAAAGCTGTGCTTTAATTAAGCAAAAGAATTGTTTTAAGATAATTTTTTAAAGTATCTTTTTGTTGTTGTTTTTTGAGACAGGGTTTCTCTGTGTAGTCCTGGCTGTCCTGGAACTCACTCTGTAGACCAGGCTGGCCTCAAACTCAGAAATCTGCTTGCCTTGCATCCCAAGTGCTGGGATTAGAGGTGTGTGCCACCACTGCCTGGCTAAAAGTATCTTTAAAATATTTAATTTTTTAAAAATTTAAGTCAATTTTTTGGTTTTTAAGAGCGGTGGAGAGTTAGCCTAGGCTGGCTCTCAGGGATCAGTTATTTCTACATCCTGTCAAGAAAAGGCATCACTTGGGGCTGGAGAGATGGCTTAGTGGTTAAGAGCACTGACTGCTCTTCCAGAGGTCCAGAGTTCAAGTCCCAGCAACCACACGGTGGCTCACAACCATCCATAGTGATGCCCTCTGGTGTGTCTCAAGACAGCTACAGTGTACTTACATATAATAATAAATAAATCTTAAAAAAAAAAAAAAGAAGAAGAAGAAGCTGGGCAGTGGTGGCACACACCTTTAATCTCAGCACTCGGAAGGCAGAGGCAGGTGGATTGCTGAGTTCGAGGCCAGCCTGGTCTACAGAGTAAGTTCCAGGACAGCCAGGGATATACAGAGAAGCACCAGACCACAAAAGGAGTTCCAGGTGACCTCACCACCTAAGGAAAGACAGAGGTAAGCTCCTCATGTCCTCTGCATTGTATCTATAACTTTCTTTCCTCAAAAAGCTGGAAAAGGTGTCTGTGGGCCTCACCTGCTGTTTCCCCACTCCTGGGCCACCTGAGCCACTTGTGCTGATGCTCAGCTTGATTTTATCTTCCTGGCTTTGTGACATGGAGGACGAACATCTCATCCCTTCTAAGAGGTCTGGCGTTAGGGGGTGACAGACACGCTGTTTTAATGTGTCCACGTGCAGTGTTGGGTTACTAATGTGAAGTTGTCAGTCTTTGATATTTTAGCCACCCTAATGGGAGGTGTGAAGTGACTCTAATTTGTGTCTCTCTGAAGAGAGAGGATTCTGGGAATCATTTCAGGAGCTTGCTGACTGCCTGTGTGCCTTTCCTTGCGAAGTGACTCACATTTCTGCCCATTCTTGAGAAACTTAGCTCTATTATTGAATTTGCTCTCCAGTGGAAGGAAGGGATTTCTCCATTTGGGAAACGAACCCTGTATTAAGTATGTGTCCATAGCTTCTTTCAGACTGTGGATAGCTTGTTTTTCTTAAAGGAGTTTCTGATAACTAGAAATACTTAATTTTAATTTTTTAAATTTTATTTATTTATTTATTTATTTATTTATTTATTTATTTATTTATTTATTTATTTATTTTTGGTTTTTCGAGACAGGGTTTCTCTGTGTAGCCCTGGCTGTCCTGGAACTCACTCTGAAGATCAGGCTGGCTTTGAACTCAGAAATCTGCCTGCCTCTGCCTCCCAAGTGCTGGGTTTAAAGGCATGTGCACCACTACCTGGCAAAATACTTATTTCTTTTTAATTTATTTTATGTATATGAGTACACTGGAGCTGTCTTCAGACACACCAGAAGAGGGCATCAGATCCCATTACAGATGGTTGTGAGCCACCACGTGGTGGCTGGGAATTGAACTCAGGACCTCTGGAAGAGCACTCAGTGTTCTTAACCACTGAGCCATCTCTCCAGCCTGAAATACTTCATTTTAAAGGTGTATGGTTTATAACCTTTTCTTTTGAGAGTATTATTCTCTACTGGAAATCAGCTGCCTCACTTCAGTTCATGAGAGAGGTCTCTTGTGTCCTCTCTAAAGCTTTGAGGCTTCCCAGTCCAACATCCAGACATGATGGTGCTATCCCAGCTCTGGAGGCTGAAGCCGGATTGTGAGTCTGACACCATCCTGGGCTACATAGCAAGACCCTGTCTCAAAAGAGGAAAAAAAAAAGTTTTATTTCTCTCATTTTAAAGTGTAAGTCCTATTTTAATCTTTGGGAATGATCTAAGGAGTTTGTCAAATGTGTTGTTCTGTTTTGAGGTGGGTATTGTTGATGTTGTTATTTTGACCTATTAGCTTACCTAGCCAGACTAGCCTCTACTCTCAATGTAACCAAGAAAGAACCTTAGCTTCTAATCCTGCTGCCTCTACCTCCCAAGCTCTGGAATGACAGGATATACCATCCACGATACCTGGTGCATTCTGTACTCTGTATTGAACCCAGGGCTGTGTGCATGCTAAGCAAGCTCTCTACCAACTGAGCTATAACTGGCCCTGGTAGGTTTTTTTTTTTTTTTTTTGTGGATATATAGAATATTTGTGAACTATTTGTAGAAAATATTGTTGTTTTCCTATTGACTTACAATCCTCTTTTAACAAAACTTCTTTGTCCATATTAAAAACGACCCATTTTGGAGGATAATAGGATTTGTTCTAAGTATTGAATTCAGAACCTACTTTAAATTTATTTATTTATTTATTTTTTGAGAAAGAGTCTAACTTTGTATTGCTGGGGTATCCTGGTATACTAGGATGGTCTCAAACTCACAGAGATCTGACTGTTTCTGCCTTCCAAGTTCTGGGATTAAAGGTGTGTGCCACCATGCCTGGCATCTATCTTGTTTTTGAGAAGGGGGTCACACGTCCATGTTTGCTTCATGGGTTTCTGTTTTGATAGCATGGCTTAAATTGCAAATCCTAGTCACATACAAAAGCCTTCCACCGTTGGTCCATTTGTGTGTTGTGTGTATATGCACACGTGTGTATGCAGGACCCCATGTGACTATGAGTCCACGTGTGTGCTGTGTGTGAAAGCCACAGATCGTCTTCAGGTGGTGGGGCCACCTACCTTGTTTTCTTGTTTTGTGAGACAGGATCTTTCTGTGTGCGGGCTGGAGACCCTCCTTATGCTAGGCGGGCAGGCCAGTGAGCTCCAGCAAGGCATCGCATCTGTCTCCCCTGCCCTGCGATGGGAAGGATACACTGCCATTTCCACGTGGGTTCTGTGAATTGGACTTAGGTGCACGCGTGTGTGTGTGTGTGTGTGTGTGTGTGTGTGCACTCGCGTGCTTACAAATGTGTGTGTTCATCCTCTGTACATGTGGCGGGACCAGAGGCTACTACCAGGAATCTTTCCACCTTAGTCAAGGAGACAAGGTCTCTCTACACTAAGAGATCACCAGTATGGCTGATCCTGCCAGCCAGCTTTCTCCAGGGTCTCCACCTCCATTTCCCAAGGTCAGAATTGCATGCAGGCCTCCATGTCCACACAGGGGTTTCTGGGAATTCCAATCCTCACACTTGTGTGGCAAGTTCTTTTAAGCACCGAGCCATCTCCCCAGACCGGTAAATTTTCAAAACCATTTTAGCAAAGAGGAGGGCCACACAGTCTGCAGCGGAGGATTGTTTCACAAGATTTGATTCATAAAGCACTCGACATCATAAAACAAACAAGCCCACAGATACAGAATGAAGGATATGGAAAGGGGAGGCCTCAGCCTCCAGTGACAGCAGGAGAGGCCTCCCCTGGCTGGTGACTTGTTAGAACAATGGTTAGCTGCAGCACTTTCCTGCCTCTTGCGATCTCAAGTCAACAGGACAGAGACCAACAAGAAAGACAGGACCAGCTGTACAATAGGGACTTCTCATCAGGAATGTAACATAGGGAGACCTTTTGGCCTCAGTGGTAAGGGCCTGACATGTATTAATAGCTGAGCCTCTCAAAGCCAAATTAATGATTAATGAGATGCTAATGACATATCAGTTCTGAGTGTAGCCCAAGTAGAAGGAGCTTCGGGGATAAACAAAGCTCGCTGGTTTTTTGTTTGTGTGGGTTTTTTATTGTTGTTTTAAGCAGTCTCTCATAGCCAAGGCTGGCCTGGAACTCACTACACAGTTGAGGATGCTCTTGGGTTCCTGATGCATCTGCCTTTCGTTCTCAATGCCTACGCCAGCTTGTAGGTACCACCACAATAGGCTTCAAGACAGATGTAAAACTACCTATTTCTTCTTTGTCTTAGAGGTGCTTCCAAGACAAAATGCTAGCCTTTGGCATTCTAAGACCATCCTGTTCTTGAAAGCTATGAACAGACAATTGAAGTATTAGCCTCAATATCATTAATTCATCCACATTTTAAATATCTGCTATTTAGCTGGGCATGGCTGCACCTATTTTTAATCCGAGCACTTATGAGGCAAAGGCAGGTGGATCTCTGTGAGTTCTAGACTAGCCTTGTCTACACAATGACTTCCAGGACAGGCAGGGCTATGTAAAAAGGCTCCGTCTCAAATAATAAATAAGTAGATAAATAAAATGTATATATACTATTTACCAGACACCTGTTTGTACAGAACTTTGGAGGCTTACATAGAAAGAGCTATACGTTGTAAGCTAGCCTGGATGGCAAAGTGAATCTCAAGGTAGAGAGGCCACATAGCATAGCAACTCCAATATCAACTCACCTCTTTTTTTTTCCCACTAAGTGAAATTAATTAATTTAATTAGATTATAAAATCATGATAACTTGCTCTGCCCTAAAACAGCATGGTCTTTGTGCATGTGTGAGTTAGAGGTAGATGTGAGGGTCATCGGAAGAAAACAATTAGAGGTTTTTAGCACTTAAACTCCTCATGTTTCCCTTAAAAGTCAGACTGGTGGGAGGATACTTAACAGCCGTGTTGTTTGGCCTGGAAAAGCCAAGTGCTGAAGGCTGACTAGCTTAAAAATAAACACGATTGGGCGAGTCCCTTGCACATCTCGGGATTATTACACTCACTCCCAGTGCCCCTCCCTGGTACAGCTGTGTGCAGACAGTCTATCTTTAGACTCTCATGCTTCCCCTTTGGGGGCTTGGTCCGCTCTCCCGGCACTTGCCTCCTCAGAGCCACCAGAGTGGCACCACACCCTGGCCTGCCCTCCGGGCATATGCCCTTGACCCTAGAGCAGCAAGTCTTCCGGTCTATTCTTTTCTCCCCAGTACTTAACAAAGATAAAGACAGATGAGGCAGGATAGAGGTGGAGGCCAAGGCGTGGAGATCGGTTGAAAGGGCCTGGGCAACACAGTGAACGCCCTTCTCAGAAATCGCAAGAGGGTAGGCATGTGGAGTCTGTGGAGCGGTTGCTTTCCTAGCAGCGGGGAACCGGTCCTGGATTCAAACCTCAGCAGCACATAGACTGGCTTACGTTTATAATCCTAGGACCTGGGAGGTGGAGGCGGGGAGATCTAGAAGCTCAAGGCCAAACAGAACAAGTTTGAACCGAGCTAGAGAGACATAAGACTCTGTCTCAAAAGAAAAGAGGGAGGCCGGTGGGGGAAGGTAAAGGAAAGGCCCCCTCTAGCTGACTAACTGGGAGGAAAGCCGTGTTCGCAAATGAACCCACACAGGCTTGTGAGCAACTAAAGCTTTTTATTCCTCGGGTTCACCCTGGCTTTCTAGAGGAATGGGCTCCTTAAGAGGGAAGCTCCAACTGTAGAATACTAAACTAGAAAAGGGGGTGGGGTGGGGTTGCATTTCGTCAAGGCTCCGCCCTACAGTTACCTGGCAACAGCCAGGTGTTTCGACTCACAATAAAAGGGGCTGCTTGCCCCTCCTCTCTTGCTCTCTCCTCTTGCTCCTGCTCCCCTTCCCTCCCTCCCTTCTTCTTCTTCTCCCCCCCCCACCACCCCACCCATACCCTGAATAACTTCTATTCTGTACTATACATCATGCGACTGGTACCTCAGGGGAAGAGATACCTCAGCATGGGCCCGCAGAGGTACTCCCTTCCCCTACACCATACTACCCCTCCACCAAACATATCCCTGCTTTTTCTTTTTATAAAACCCAACAGGGGCTAGTTTTCTACTATTACAACTAAACAGCGAGGCTGGATAGCTTTACGCTTTATCCAGCGAGGCTGGATAGTTCACGCTTATGGAGGTTGCACTCTATGGTGCCGTCCTCACAGTGGGCGTCCTCACAGTGGGCGCTGTCACAATAGCGGGAGTGCAGGCAAGAGAGATCATCTAGGTGCAGGGGGTGCCAACTAGGCCTGGGAGAAGCCAGGCTAATTCTTTTTGTTTTTGCTTTTTTTGTTTTTCGAGACAGCGTTTCTCTGTATAGCCCTGGCTGTCCTGGAACTCACTCTGTAGATCAGGCTGGCCTCGAACTCAGAAATCCGCCTGCCTCTGCCTCCCGAGTGCTGGGATTAAAGGCGTGCGCCACCACGCCCGGCGCCAGGCTAATTCTTAAACACCTCACCCTAACTCGGGGTGCCCCTTTTACCTTTATAAACCACCATTTGCCTGTGGGCCATGTCTGTCTCCTCTCTATCCAGATGCAGTCCCTTGTCTTCCTGCAGGACAAATACCCCTCTCCCTTGTCCTCTTCCTCTTCTCGGCCTTGCCCTATCTCCTGTCTTTGTCCCTTATCCCTGCTCTCTGTCTCTCTGGGACGAATAAATCTCCTTTGTGCTGAGACCCTGGTCTTGGGAGTTCTGAGCTGACCCTTTCAAAGCCGATAACCTTAGTGACAGAGAAATCCACCACACTCATTGTCCTTTGAAAAAAACTGTAATGGCTGCATAGATTTAAAAAAAACTACCAAAATGTGAATGGCAGTCCAGAAGTTGAGGTGTAATTCTAACGTAAATAGATTCCTTTTCTCAAGGTAAAATAAAATAAACACAAGTGAAGGTGACAAGACCATTCAAGGCCAAGAGAGGCAATCTTTGGAGGCTGAAGAGATGGCTCAGTGGTTAAGAGCACTGACTTGGCTCAGAGGTCCTGGGTTCAAATCCCAGCAACCACATGGTGGTTCACAACCATCTGTAATGGGATCTGATGCCCTCTTCTAGTGTGTCTGAAGACAGTGATAGTGTGCACATAGGCATTAGATAGACAGACAGACAGATCTTAGAAAAAAAAGAATCTTTTCCACAAATGATCCTAGAAAACTGGATATCCTCACATAGTAGAAGGAAACTGGACTCTAAAACCCTTGGGAAAGAAACCCAGGTCAAAAGCATGGTGATGCTGGTTTGGCAACGCACTTCTAGAGAGCACCACGCTCTCACAATCAAACGCTCTTGTGAAATAGGAAGCATATCAGACATAGTCATCTCACTCCCCACCCCCACCCTTGCAGGACACTATTCCTTGGCTTTTTGTGGGGCCGCGGCACCGGGTGTAGTCTAGACCTGCTCTGAGAGACTGGAGGAGGCTGCTGATGTTGTAGATGACACAAGACGCAGCTGCTGAGCAACCCTTCTGTGCTTAGCAGAGAAAACTCCCAGGTGGCTGAGGCATCGTCTTTGTGACTCACTGCAAACGCTGCCTCTTTGGAAGGAAGGAGGAACAATTTCTCTGAATTCCAGGTAAATTAAGGAGTAGAAAACCGCTTGTAGAAGTAGGAAGAAAAAAAGCCGGAACCTCCTCCTGGGCACCCAAGTACTTTCTACAGCCTCATCCAAGAGGAAACAGGCTGAGTGTGTGAGTGGCTCCCATCACACCGACCTCCCCTGGGGTGGCTCACTGGCAAGTTCATCAGAGATGCTAGCCCTTAGCCAGCAGACCTCCTCTGGCTCAAGGCCATATGGGTTTCCAGAACAAGGGGCTGTTAACTGGATGGAGTAACATTTGTCTTCATAAACTTTATTAGTGACTTCCTGGCTCTGAGTAGGCCCCATAACTAGTTTGTTTCTAAAGAATGGTTGTTAGTCTTTTAAGTGCTCTTTTCCTTATTTTGTTTTGTTTTCTGAGACAGGACCTCACACTGCTAAGGCTTCTCCTGAGCTCCATGCTCTCCGTCCAGCCTCTCTCTCTCCCAATTGCTGAAGACGACCTGTGCACCACAGCAGCTTCTAAGAGGCGATTATTTCATTGTTTTCTGAGAAACACCCCACCCCAATACACCAGTCTTTTTTTCTACAAGGGAAGTTATTGGCTTCTGGAGTGTTCTGATTTGTAATCACTAAACATCTGTGCCCTTCCCTATCAGATTTTAACTTAAAATTCACTCCTTTGCTTTTTTAAAGAACTAAGTTCTTCCTATTGTTCCCAAGAAAATGCTTTTAAGTAATTCAGGCTGGGGATATAGCTCAACAGAGGAGTACTTGCCTAGCTTAAGCAAAGCCCTGGATTGATCTCCAGTATACATGCACACACCACACTCAGATACACACACACACCACACTCAGATACACACACACACACACCACATTCAGATACACACACACACACACCACACTCAGATACACACACACCACACTCAAATACACACACACACACCACACTCAGATACACACACAAACACACACCACACTCAGATACACACACACACACCACATTCAGATACACACACACACACACCACACTCAGATACACACACACACCACACTCAAATACACACACCACACTCAGATACACACACACAAACACACACCACCCTCAGATACACACACAAACACACACCACACTCAGATACACACACAAACACACACCACACTCAGATACACACACACACACCACATTCAGATACACACACACACACCACATTCAGATACACACACACACCACACTCAGATACACACACACACCACACTCAAATACACACACACACACCACACTCAGATACACACACAAACACACACCACACTCAGATACACACACAAACACACACCACACTCAGATACACACACAAACACACACCACACTCAGATACACACACAAACACACACCACACTCAGATACACACACACACACCACATTCAGATACACACACACATACACACTCATATTTTCATACTCACACACAGTACCATACTTACACACACACACATTCATATACAGTGACACACACCACATGCCCACTCTCACACACACACCACACACACACTTACATACCCATACTCTCATACTCATATGCATACCACAAACACACACACACTCTGCACATGCACGCACACACACGCACACACACACACACACACACACACACACACCAGCAAAGCTTAGCTCAGACACCCCTTAACTGTGCTCTTTCTGCTGTTCTCTGAGACAGTTTCCCTCAGTGTGGTGAGCCGTCTTCATCTCATCTGCAGGAAACCCATGCCGTGTGAGTCAGCCAGAAAAAACAGGCTACACTCTCCCCACTGACTGCCTTCCATTTTCAGATGGCGGAAAAAAAATCTCTGACAAGTCATACTAACCGGACTATCTGACACTCATAAAAAAGCATTTTAAAATGAAGACATCTTCTCCTTGGTTGTCTGTGTGACACCATGTGAGTCTTTGGTCCCAATTAGCTGCTCAGTATATCCATCTCTGCACACCTGGGGGGACTTCCCTATCCAATGTTATTTTCAGATGAAGAGTAATTTAATCAAATTTCCCCTTTCTAAAAACAAACTCAAAGCTTGATATGGCTCTGTCCTAATTGCATTTTTTAATTACAAAATATATCAAATAAAGCTTATAAGAATGGACTCCTGAAAAGCCTGTGCCCAGGGACTTCAGGTTTTTCTCATTAAATATTTCTTAACTCATGCTCTTAAATTTTGTTATGAATTAATTAGAAGAAAAATAGATCTGGTTCTAATTTGCAAGACCACCCCTAATTCATAATAAGCTGTTCGTCATAGAATTTCAGACAGGAAGGCTGAGATATCTAATGACTGCGCCCAGAGCAAAGGGGGTGGCCCGGGTCAGGACCCCAGGAGAACAAGGTTAGGCCTAAAGATGGCCAAGCGAGGCATCCTTTAAGAGCCTGCTTCATGCCCAGGGCCGTGAATGGGCCTAAAGAGGGTCTAGTAGGAAAACTACAGTGTATGCTGGTCCCGCTACAAAGCTAACTTTCATGAAAAAATCGTTACGCTAAGCATCATAACTCACAGCGCATTATCATAACTGACAAAGAAAAACAAGGAGAAATTTCCAGGTTAGGAAGGCAGCGCAACTGAACCCTTTATTAAAGAAAAATAAAAAGCTTGAAAAGAAAATGCCGCACTAATAGATCCCACTGGAACATGGATTCTGGGATGGATGTGTTTGGTTAGTGTTAAAATCTGTCTGTGAACGACTAGGGTATTTCTATCCCTAAGAAATACAGACTGCAGCATGTGAAGAAAGATGCTGACTTTCAAACAGGTCAGAATATGTATGCGCATGCGCGCTCTATTCTTATTCTTGCAGCGTTTCCATAAACCTGAGGTTTCTACCAAACGGGAAGCTAAAACCAGTGACAGATAAGTTTAGTCTGGCTTGGGGAAAATGGCCGTACTTGACCACGTCTTAGCTTCTGGAGGAGGCAGGGTGCACTTGGTTGCTTCTGGAGAGTTTGACTTTCTTGAGATAGGAGATCGTAATGGAGCCCAGGCTGGCCCCAGCTAGCTCTTACTTCCGTTTCTGCAGTGCTGGAATTAACACGCATGCACCATCACATGCCTTCAATGTGATCATGTTTGCAAACATATTGCCTACACCGTAGCTTCCTCCAAGGTCTAATGGAGGTAGCTCAGTGAACACTAGTCTCTCTCTCTCTCTCTCTCTCTCTCTCTCTCTCTCTCTCTCTCTCTCTCTCTCTCTCTCTCTCTCTCTCTCTCGTGATTATTTTGGAAGCTTAACTCAGGTGACAGTGAGAGTGGGCTAGTCTGAACTCTGAACACGCCTGGCCCACAGGCTGGAGATTCAAGGAAGAGCGGATGCTACGGTGGAGTCCGAGTTCCACAGGGCAGGGTGTCCGTGTTGCAAGTTTGAGTAGGATTCCTTCCACTTCAGAGACCCTCAGACCCTCAGTTCTCCAGTTCTGGCTTTCACTGGACAAGGCCCACCTGACATAAAAGCTTTACTCGGTTTCTACTGACTTAAAAATACTTTCAAAGCAACGCCATGTTTAACCAAACAGCTGAGAGCCTTGGAAAATTAACCCCAGGGGTCCTGATTAAGGCACTGTGGGAAATGAGGCTAACCTTCCAGTCGGCCTTAAGGAAGAGTGAGCGCCAGAGATGAAGCCTATACGAGGCACCCGGGAAATAACCACAGAAACGCATAAAATGTCGTGATTGTAAGCTCTTTACCAAGGGGCTAAGCACTGCAGGACAGAGCAAGTGAGAAGACTCGGAAAAGAACATGGCTACCACAAAGGAGTGGGGTGGACTGAAGGGTAAGGCTTCCCTAAAGAAGAAGGGCAAGGCTCTTCCAGATGAATTCGGTTAATTCTTTTGTCACTTAAAAAAAACAAAACAAGCCGGGTGTGGTGGCGCACGCCTTTAATCCCAGCACTTGGGAGGCAGAGGCAGGTGGATTTCTGAGTTCGAGGCCAGCCTGGTCTACAAAATGAGTTCCAGGACAGCCAGGGCTACACAGAGAAACCCTGTCTCAAAAAACCAAACCAAACCAAACCAAAACAAAACAAAACAAGGGCATAAAGGGGCCTCTCAGCAGGTGACATTGTCTACAGACTTTATGCCCTGCTTGAATGAGCGACCTTAGTTAATAAATCTTTACAACAGAGCCTTCCTACTATAAAGAACCACAGACTTGAAAGCCTGGTTTACAGTTGTCTAATTGTCTTAATTATTTAAACATGTGGGAAACTTTTTGCCTTGAAGATGATTACCACATTAATTCAGTTTTGTTAATATTTTTTTTCCACAATAAAAGTTTTCAGACCTTTGAAATTTTATTGGTGACCTATTATTTTATGGCTTTGCGTGGCTTTCTTGATCGGCAACTTGAGCCCGATTTAAGAAGAGGATCCAACCAACACTGCTAATTAGCAGGAAAGGTACGGGTTGACATTATTCCAGCTTACTTAAGTGCAGCTCTGGGAGATAATGACTCCCAGATGGACAGGAAATTGCCGCTAGAACAGCGGAGTTGGAAGAAGTTGGGCCAGTGATGGAAGCTGCTCACACCCAGAAGAACACGATGCACCTCAAGTGGTGCTTTTAAACTCAATCTTAGAACGACAGGGAATATGCTGGAACCATAAGCCCCTGAATTTTAAGTTGTCAAAATTAACAGCCCTTCCAGAGGAGAGGCAAGACTGTGTAGCATCACGGGAGACATCAGATTATTTTTAAAATCTGAAGCAATGTAATGAGTCAAAGGGGCACACTGAGCAGTCTCATGGCTTACGTGTGCAATGCACAAATGGAAAAAGCCTGTGCTACCCTGTGACTTTTTTGAAAGCGTTCGCTCATTCGCCAGTCATTTATTACGTGTCCTATCATTGCTAAACTTCGTGTCTGCTGTGCGCATGGGGGCGGGGGTGGTACACAGCGCAGAGGTCAGAGGACAACTTTCAAGAGTTGGTTCTCTTCTTGTACCAGGCGGCTTCCAGGGATTGTACTCAGGTCCACAGGCTCGTTGGAAAGTGCTCTTACCTGCTGAGCCATCTCTCCAGCCAGCTGCTAACTCTTAAGAGTCTGCTGAGACTGGGCCTTGGCGCTTACTACCTCAGTGGCCAGTAGGGACAGGTTTCCACTTCGTGTCTTCCAAGTGACAGATCTGGAATCACAGGCAGATTTCGGGGACTTGTTCAACTGCGGAGACCACTTCTGATTGTCAACATTCCTGTGAGAATTGCATTCCCCTCAGCTCTTCTAATGCCATTTTACCTAGCTCCCCTTTCTCTGGTTTCTCTCTGCCCATCGCAACTCAAGGTTAGGATTTCTGGGTCCTCCTTTGATAGACATCTCCATCTCTCCGAGGAGGAGAGTCAATGTCATGACATCACCGGCCACTAGAGACGGAAAAATGTCGTTCAAATCCCTTCTCAGCTCCATCTCTGCCAGCTGCCCAGGGAGGCTGAGATTCCCTGTTTCAGATGTGTCTTGACAGTCTCAAAGGCACCTCAGCCGCACCATCTCAAAGTAGAACTTTGTCTCTCTCTCTCTCTCTCTCTCTCTCTCTCTCTCTCCCCCCCCCCTCACCTCCATGAGCGTTAGAATACACACAGTTCTGGAAGCCCTGCCAGTGACCCCTCCATCACTGTCAGAGCCAACACCACAAATACTTAAGTGGCCACAAAATCACTTCAATCTCCTTTTGAAAAGGTCCCTTGGGCTTGAGGGTGCCCATCCCTCCCTATCCTGTGCCTTAGTTCAAGACCTCGCCCTGACATCTGGATTATCCCTATCTTCTGACTCTGCTACAGTGTGGCTGGCCTCTTCCAGCTGGGCCTTTTCTGAAGTGTAATTGCTTTTACAAGTTCCCAGCCACTGTCAGGTTTAAGTTCTAATACATGGGTAAAAAAATGCTGCACAGAGATGTGGGTGGGTGCAAATATGTGCCTAATACATGCATGACCTCCACTGTGCCTTTCCGGGGAAGATTATATGAAGTTCAGGTGTGGAAACTCTGGAGTCTTCAGACCTGGATTCATATTTCAAGTTTGTAACTTGCTAGAGTGGCCTAGCTGTAGAACAGGATTCCAGAGATGACAGTTAGCCCAGAAAGGACAGTCTGTCTCACCTTGGGCAAATGATTGTTGCAGGATATTTGATCACACTGTGAACCCCAAGATTGTGTTATTTACTGGGAAAACCTGTTCCTAGTGGTGGTGCAGCTCGGCCCTGGCACCTTTAATCTAAGAGCTTCCTGTTTATTGTAAACAAGATTAAATAAAGTCAACCACAGGTCAAGAGGTGGAATAAGCAACCAGTTGATAGGGAGTGAACATAGGAAAAAAATCATAGAGTGAGAGGAAGCCAGGAGGTCGGATAGAGAGACACACAGGAAGTAGAAGGGAGGGACATTCCGTTTGAAAAGTTTTTGAGAAAAGGAGAGCTCACTTTTCCTTTTGAGACATTAGATGAGGAAGAAGGTCAGCTGGGTGCTTTCTCGGCCTCTCCGAGCGAGCAGGCTTTAAACCCAGTGTCTGGCTCCCAAATCTCTATTGGTAAAATTGAACATTTGAGATTTTGTTAAAAAGCAACAAATGATTTCAAGAAAGAGAGACTGCGGGAGAGACACATAGACTTCGACAGCTGCAACAACCTCAAGGGTCCCCGCCAGCTTTTTCCCTGACAGAACCCTCAGTTTCCCATGGGAGAGAGGCTGCCCCTTGCCCTGTGAATTAATAAAGATAACTCCATCTGCAGAGGTCAGACCCTAGTCTCTGTCTCTCTGTCTTTATGCCACCTCAGAAATCAGACATGACATATGAGTCGTGTGAACTTAGAAACACAATTTAATTTGTTAATGATGCTGCAAAGTAAATCACTCAAAACTCAGTAGCTTAAGGAGTTACAGAGACAAAGTTCAGAGCAGGGACTGAAGGAATGACCATCCAGAGACTGCCCTACCTGGGGATCCATCCCATAAACAACCACCAAACCCAGACACTATTGCAGATGCCAACAAGATTTTGCTGACAGGAGCCTGATACAGCTGTCTCCTGAGAGGCTTTGCCAGTGCCTAGCAAATACAGAAGTGGATGCTCACAGTCATCTATAAAATGGAACACAGGGTCCCCAATGGAGAAGCTAGAGAAAGCACCCAAGGAGCTGAAGGGGTTTGTAGCCCCCTAGGAGGAACAACAATATGAGCCAACCAGTACCCCCAGAGCTCCCTGGGACTAAACCACCAATCAAAGAAAGCACATGGTAGGACCCATGGCTCCAGCTGCATATGTAGCAGAGGATGGCCTAGTTGGTCATCAATGGGAGGAGAGGGCCTTGGTCCTATGAAGGCTCTATGCTCCAGTATAGGGGAATGCCAGGGCCAGGAAGCAGGAGTGGGTGGGTTGGTGAGCAGGGTAGGAGGGAGAGGGTAGGGGGTTCTAGGAGGGGAAACTAGGAAAGGGGATAGCATTTTGAATGTAAATAAAGAAAATATCTAATAAATTAAAAAAGAAAAACAAAAAACTCGATAGCTTAAACTAGCCAACATTTACTGTCTTTGAGGTTAGTCTGAGTCAGGAACCTGGGAGAGGCTTAGCCAGGTGGGTTGCACAGGTTCCCTCCCTGGGTAGGTGGAAGCTGGAGCTGCTGACATCTGAAGGCAGCAGTGTGGTTGGTTAGGCAACCTTTCTGAAGTGGCTGCTCCCGCGGCAGAGCACGAGAGGCTGCAGTTCCAAGATGGCTCTTAGCGGAAAGTCATTGTCTCCTACGGTGGGAACCACTTCCTGAGGCTGCTTCAGTTCCCAGGTAAGGCCTCAGGCTTCCCCCAGGGTGGATGATGCATTAGAGAGGGTGCAAGAAGGCCCCATGCCTTTTACAACCTCGTCTTAGAGTCACAGCTTGTCACTTCTGTGGAGAGGGCACAAGGTCTTTATGCTCACAGTTAAGCACTTGGGAAAACAGGAACCTTAAAGACACAGGGTTGGCTCTTTAAAGGAAGGCATGTATATAACCTGTTTCCCACCCAGAACGCTGGAATGGATAAGAGCCTGGTGCCCCCATGCTCACTGTAGGGCCAGGCCACATCTGACTCCCCCAGACGTATGTCTATCCCAGTCTCTTCCTCCTGACAACCTTATCTCTCGAATTGTTTATCCGTCAGTCAAAACCATCCTTAGGGAAGACGTCACACGTACTTTACAAATGGAGCAGAGGTGGTTAATAGCATGGTGGTCTGCACTATCTGTATGGCTAAGCCACACCTCCCCACCCCCACGCCCTTGCCCCAGACCCTTGTTTATTTCAGTCTTCCTCTGGGTCTTTATCTTGACCATTGCTTCCCAGTCAATAGAACCCATCTTTATGGAAGAGGTCACATGTACTTTGAAAAGACTTTCAATGAAATTACGTCTTAAGCTTTTTTGTATACATGGACTGGGTTAGTTATCACCAGAAAACCTTTTCCCCAAATTGTTCTGTGCTTAAATATCCCTAAAATAAACCTCCCGGTGTCAGACTCTTGAAGTCTGAACCGACGCTGGCTACTGAGTTGTGTTGAACCAGACTTCCTCCTGTCTCACGTGGATCAACGCTCTGATGCTGTGGTGTTTACAGAGACCACACACTTCTGCCCTACTTCATTAGTTATAGAGTAATAGGATTGGGCTCCACGTCTTTAAAAGAACCAGAAAATTTTGTGGGCAAATTTGAATGGCACCACGGTAGTTTCCTCTGTAAAATGGGATAGAAATAGTAATACCTCGTGATATTAACTGATGTGCTCTGCTGCATGCACACCTGATTGCCAGAAGAGGGCACCATATCCCTTTACAGACAGTTTCGAACAACCCTCTCTTTGATTGTTGGGAATTGAACTCAGGATCTCTGGAAGAGCAGCCAGTGCTCTTACCAATGCACCATCTCGCCGGCCCCTTTTAACTGTTTGGAACAGTGTGCTGTCTAAGTACTAACAACAACTATCATGCAAATTTATATTTTCCTCATCAATTCCCCTGACACACCCCCTTCACACAACCTGTCTGAGTCTCTTTCCTGGAGAAGCTATGGAAACAGCTTTGTGCCCTGCCCTCTGCTCTGTCTTTGTGGAATACTTTTTTCTTTTTCTCACGTCTCTTTTTGGTTATTATATGTATATGGGTGTTTTGCCTGCATGTGTGTCTGTGCGCTATGTGTATACCTGGTGCCTTCAGAGGTCAGAAGAGGGTGTTAGATCCCCTGAGACTGGAGTTAGTTGTAAGTCATTGTGTGGTTGCTGGGAATTGAGCTCCAGTCCTCTGGAAGAGCAACCAGTGCTCTTATCTGCCCTGATGAATTATCTGTCTAGCCCCTCAGAAGACTCTATTATTTTCAAGTTTTTCTATAACCTCTAGTGGATTATAAACAGAGCCACATCCTAGAATAACGCAGGCTGCCCTGCACAGTGTACCAGGACTCTTTCAATCCAAGCACTCCACATTGACGCTTATCTTTCTCCTCTAGCAGGGTAACTGGTCTAGCCTCAGCTATACCTAGGCAGAATCAGGAGTCCCTTCCAGTGTAGTCTCTGGGCAACTTAAGCACATTTATGTTTGTGATGTAACATCTCTGTCTCCCACTGCGACTTCGTCTTAGTCAATTGCATGGCTCAAGTTCAAGCACAATCCTCCCCCCACAGTGGTAGCCAACAGATATTTAACAAAGGAATGCATACCTGAAGCTTCAGAGAACCGCTCTAAAGAACAAGGAGAGCCCGCTGTGGTGGTGCCCGCCTGGAATCCCAGCCCCAGAGCAGTGGAAACAGGGGAAGCAGGAGTTCAGACAGAGCCTCAGAAACATATAAGAATCCCACCCTGGGCTGCCTGGGTTGGTCTCAAAAAAACTGAAACAATAGGAAAAAAACAAAAACAAAAACAAAGTAGAGGAGGAATCAGAGAAATCAATGAAACAGATGAGATAAATTAGAACAATGTATTGTCCAGGTCTCAGTTTTAGTCAACAATAAATGAACTGTGATTATCCCCACACAAGCGGCAGGCAAGTAATGTTACAGTGTATCTAGAAAGCAGTATCTCTATAGGATGGACACGTTCCCTTTCTTCAGTCTACTCAGCAGGCAAGTAATGTTACAGTGTATCTAGAAAGCAGTATCTCTATAGGATGGACACGTTCCCTTTCTTCAGTCTACTCAGGGCCGGTCACTAATCATAGTAAGCTAAGCATAACAATAAATTTATATTAAGAGTTCATAACATAAATTTATGTTAAGAGTTCATAACATCCTTATATGTTCATAAATATGAGTGACTCTAAGAACTTAGTAAATTCTGTTTGTGGTTCACAGGTTACAAGGCCAAGGCAGAGAAAATCTCCCACAAATAATAAAATATTGCTTAAAGAGTTGGGCTCTCTGACTATTAATGTCTGTAAATGCAGTGACTAAAATTTAGACCCTAGACTTACTATTTCCTGATGGCCAAAAATAAAAGGAAAACACTTTTTAGACAAATATAAAGTAAATCTTGACCTGCAGGTGGCTGAGTAGTAACTGTGACAGGCTATTCAAGCAAGGCACAGCAGAAACGGAAAGAACATGGGGAGAGGTGAAATGGGAACACTTGAGCTTTGTTTGCTTGTCTGTCTGTTTATATTTGGGCCTTGTATTTTTATTGTTGTCTTTTGAGACAGGCTTTTATTATACAGTCTATACTGGCCCTGAACTTACAGTCTTCCTCCTTCTGTCCCTAAGTGCTGGAATTATGACATACGCTGCTACACCCAGCTGTAAATATTGTTAACAATTATTTTTTTACTTATGAGGAACTGTACGTGTGTCATAGAAGATATATAGAAGTCAGAGGACAGCTTGCAAGACTTACTTCTTCCTACTATGTGGGTTTTGGGGATTGAACTCACCAGGCTTGGTGGCTTTTACTAGCTGAGCTGGCCCTGGAAAAAACTTCCTTTTCTTATGCATCTGATCATTTTGTCCGAATGCACTTAGTGCACCCCATGCATGCAGTACCGGCAATGGCCAGAAGAGGGCACCAGATTCCATGAAACCGAGGTTACATGCAGTTACGAACTACCTGGTGGGTGCTAGGAACTGAAATCAGGTCCCAGCAAAAGCAAGTGCCTTAACTGCTTTGCTGTCTCTCCAGCCCCACTGGAGGTCTGCTTATAACCTCACCAAAGTTTTCATTTGAACTTCACTTACTCTACAAGCATTTTTGCTCTTTTCTGATTGGGTTTCTTTGAATGTTTTAAGAAATGTCTTTATAAAGAATTTGCAACATTTTCAGCAACCAAAATTAAATACAATAACATTGGATTTGCAGGAGGTGGGGTGGGTGTTTTGGATAAAATACCTTGTCTGGAGTCCCTTAAACACACCCTGAAAGTGTATTCAGTCTACTTTGAGACAGGACATGATAATCACAGTTGTAATGCCAGCATTTGGAAGGCTAAGGCAGAAGTGCCTACCATGAACTTGAGACCAGTCTGAACAACAGTGTGACACCCTCAGTGATGACCATTTTTGTTCTGTTTGTTTTGCTTTGTTCGTATTTTATGTATTCTCTTTGTATGTATGAGTGCACTATCTGTATGCACACCTTATGCCAGAAGAGGACATCAGGTCCCTTCGCAGGTGGCATGAGCCACCATGTGGTTGCTGGAATTTGAACTCAGGACTTCTGGAAGAGGTCAGAGCCATCTCTCCAGCCCCCATTCTTGGTTGTTAATTTGACTACATCTGGAATTAACTAAAAAAAAGTCCCATACATCTGCGGAGGAGGATTTTTTTTCTTGACCAAATCATTTGAAGTGGGAAGGACCTGCCCTAATCCCAGATCATTTGAGGTGGGAAGACCCATCTTAAATCTGGGTCACCCTTTCTGGTGGCAGTTCATATAAAGGACATACAAGCAGGAAGCGGGAAGCACTTCTCTTTGCCTGCCTGCCCTCACCCTGCTTAGCATGTTTGTTCCATCGCTGATGTTAAAGCCTACGCCTTTGGGATTCCGGTGTACACTGAAGACCAACTGAGACATCCAGCCTCACAGACTGAACAGCTCCTGGATTCCTGGACTTTCCATTAGGAGGCAGCCATTGTTGGACTAACTGGACCATAGTCTGTAAACTACTCTAATAAATCCCCTCTCTACAAATGTAGAGATTAATCCTATCTGTTCTGTTTCTCTAGAGAACCCTGACTACTACAATGTCTCTCAAAACAAAACAAATAAACCCACCAACTGGTAATTTATAAATAAATACGAATTTCTCACAGTTACAGAGTCTGGGAACTCCCAGAACACAGCCCTGGCTCTGCTGCGGGGCCTTTCTCACCCAGCACCTTCCAGCTGCGAACTGAACTTACATAGCAGGAAGAGGCAGACGAGTCTCCAGGCCCTACTTGTGAGAGCTTTGATCTCATGTCTCAGTCACCGCCCAGGGGTCTAGTTCCCAACACCCATCACCTCGAAGAGTAGCATTTCTGCATAGTTTTGGAAGGGGCACAAGCATCCAGACCATAGCACTAAAACATGGAAGTCAGGCACTGGAGATGGTTCAGTGGTTAAGAGCACTCACTGCTCTGCCAAAGGTCCTAAGTTCAAATCCCAGCAACCACGTGGCTGCTCACAACTGTCTTATGTTATCTTCTGGTATTCAGATGGATATACAGACAAAAGTGCCCGTATATATAAAATATATACATACATCTTTGAAAAGAAGAAAATGGAAGTTAAACTTCGAAACTACACTTCTGGGGAGAAAAGTTAGTGCCAAGTCCAGGAGGACCCTCCCATAGACACTGTCCTGAAGAGACCCTGAATATCACAGCATTGACCGCAGACTCATTTCAACTCTCCTGCCCCATCAGACTGTGAGTCACAGGCCATCTGGGCCACCAGCTTAACTTTATAGGCAAAGAAACAGGATAAATAATTTACCAAACATCACACAAGAAACAAGAAATCATTGCCAGATGGAATGTCACCCTGTTAATTCCTAACTGTCCTCTGAGCAGTCCTTGCAAGGACAGCTAGGTCCTCCTGCAGCTTAAGCCCAGACTTTAGTCCAGACGCTAAACCGATGGCCTGGATTTAACAGGGAGGATCCGACGAGCGAACATTTCTGCTTGCAAATGCTTGCAGTGACTTCATTTAAACGGACGACGTTTTCAGTAACGAATTTTACGATGAGCTGAGGAGCAACTGAGTTCACTTGTAGTAATTCGAAAACTTGGTGTGAATTATAGCACAGAAAATTAAATTTTAAAGCCACATGCGGCACATACCTGTAACCCCAGCATTAAGGAGACTGAGGCAGGAGGATCATAAATATGAGAGTTGCCTGGATTGCTCACCATGTTCCAAACACAAGACAAAACAAAAATGGGGTGAGGGGCACTAAATTTTAAATTTGAGTCAACCAAAACCATAAGTAAACTGAAGGGGAGTTTTGAAGAAGACAAATTGACACCATAGACTCAGTCACATCTGCCTAAACGTGATTTCCATCATTCCCTACTGTTTAATATGAACTTTGGGTGGAAGTGGCACACACCTCTGATCCCAGCACTTGGGAGGCAGAGGCAGGCGGATCTCTGAGTTCAAGGCCAGCCTGGTCTACATCTAATGACACCATCCAGTGGTCCCAGCCTGCTTATGTAGTAGATTAATTACATTTATCAATTTACATTTATTGACCCATCCCTGTATATCTGAAATGAAGCTTACTTGATTGTGACAAATGATCTTTTGGATGTGTTCTTGGATTCGGCTTGGAAATGGTTTTTTTGGAGGATTTTTGCATTTATGTTCATAAGGGAAATTGACCTGTAATTTTCTTTCATCGTTGGATCTTTGTGCGTTTAGCTATCAGAGTAATCAGGTATTAGAAAGAATTGAGCAATGTTCCTCCTGTTTCTATAGTTTGAGGGTTGTTAGCATCAATTCTTCTTGACTATTTGGTAGAATTCTGAAATGAATCCACAGGAAACTGGACTTACTTTGCTTGGGACACATTTTACTAGTTCTATATCACTAGCAGTTCTGATCTCTTTAAATTGGTTATATGACTCCAATTTCACTTTGGTAGGTTATATATATCAAGAAATTTATCTTTTTTTTTTTTTTTTTTTTTTTTTTTTTTTAGGTTTTCCAGTTGGGTGGAGTACAGATTTTAAAAGCATGTGTTTATGACTGTGGATTTCCTTGGTGTCTGTTGTGATGTTCCCCTTTTCATCTCTAATTTTATTAATTTGCATCTTCTTTCTTTGTCTTTTAGTCAATGTGGCTGAGAGTTTATTAGTCATATTGATTCTCAAAAATTCAATTTTTGTTTCATTCTTTATGTTATTGTTCTTCATTTGTTTGTTTCTATTTTATTGATTTCAACCCTGAGTTTGACTTACAGTTTACTCCTTGGGTTTTCAAGACAGGGTTTCTCTGTGCAGCACTGGCTGTCCTGGAACTTGCTCTGTAGACCAGGCTGGCCTTGAACTCACAGAGATCTGCCTGCCTCTGCTTCCCAAGTGCTGGGATTAAAGCTGTGCACCACCACTGCCTGGGGTGTTCCAGATCTTCCAAGTGTGCTGTTAAGCTCCTAATACAAGATCTCGCCAATTTTTTGGTGTTGGCACTCAGTACCTCTTAGAACGATCTTCATTGTGTCCCATACATTCGGGTATGTTGTGTTTTCATTTTCATTCAATTCTGAAAAGTTTTAAGCTTCCTTCTTTATTTTTGTCTTGACCCCCTTTTTTTTTTTATTCAGTTGTGAGTTGTTCAGTTTCCAAGTATTTGTAAAGTTCCCGTTGCTTCTGTTCTTGTGACTATCCAGCTTTAATCCTTGGCAGTTAGATAAGATGCAGGGTGTAATTTCAATTTTTTTTTTTTGGTATCTTCTGAGACTTGTTTTGTGTCCAAGTATGTGGTTGATTTTGGAGAAAGTTCCATGAGATTCTGAGAAAAAGATATACTATTTGTGTTTAGGTGAAATGTTCTGTAAATATCAGTTAGGGCCATTTGACTTATAAAATCAGGTAGATCCAAGATTTCTGTTTAGTTTTGTCTGACTGACCTGTCTATTGGTGAAAGTGGGGCACTGAAGGCTCCCTCTATCACCGAGTGAGGGTAAATATATGATTTTAGTATAGTAGTGTTTTTCCTTTAATGAGTGTCTTAGGATTTCTATTGCTGCAAAG
This sequence comes from Mus musculus, assembly GCF_000001635.26. Lineage (NCBI taxonomy): Eukaryota > Metazoa > Chordata > Mammalia > Rodentia > Muridae > Mus > Mus musculus. The sequence continues at coordinate 45,428,032 of NC_000080.6, read as the reverse complement.
AGACACCATAACCAATGACAACTCTTATGAGGAAAAACATTTAACTGAGGCTGGCTTACAGTTTCAGAGGTTTAGTCCATAATTGACATCATGGGAAACATGATGGTATGCAGGCAGACATGGTACTGGAGAAGGAGTTGAGACTTCTACATCTTGATCCATAGGCAGCAGAAGGAGACTGTGTGCCACAGTGGGCAGAACTTGAGCATAGGAGACGTCAAAGCCCACCTCCACAGTGACACACTTCCCCCAAGGCCACATTCACTTCAACAAGGCCACACCTCCTAATAGTGCCACTTCCTATTGGCCAAATATTCAAACACATGAGTTTATGGAGACCATACCTAGTCAAACACCACAATGAATATGAAGTGTTTTCTCTATCTCTTCAGACTAGTTTTTATTGGAGGACTATTTTGTCAGATATTAAAATGGCTATTCCTGCTTGCTCTTTGGATTCATTTGTTTAGAATATCTTTTTCCATCACTTTATTCTGAGATGATGTCTATCCTTGATGTGGTGTGTTTTTTGGATGTAACAGAAAGCAACATCCTGTTTCAAATATATTCTGTTATTCTGTGTCTTTGTATTGGGGAATTAAGACCATTAATGTTGGGAATTATCAATAAGCAGTGTTTGTTGATGACATGTGAGGTCTCACCCACCTTGCTTTTGATTTGCTGGTCTGGGACTATGTATTCCTTGTGTTTTCTTGGATGTGGTTAACCTTTTTATGTAGGCTTTGATTTTTTTCAAGATCTACTTTTAATAAGGGTTTTTAAATGTATTAACCTCCCTTCTAGCCCACCACCTACCAGAGTTAGTAGAAAGGAAAGGTTAACAAGGCAAAGGGGAATGTAGAAACGTTTGGAAATAGCTCTTTGCGGTGATTCCGATCTTTGATGTTGGGACATTAGCAGTTCAATTCACATGAATCGTCAGTGTAACTTGATCCACTTCCAAGCACAGTTCATGAATCAGCAATGGCAGTTCCATCCAGAAGAAACCGTGAGGCTCTGCCAATCACCCAAATCTGTGGAAGTGGCAAGAAGCCACCAGATTATACAAAGAAGTTCTTTGGTTCATTTCTCTCTTTGAAGGTCATGACAAACAATGATCAGTAAAGAAGGCAAGGTGAACCAATACCACAGCATCATCAGTGAAGACCAGTGTCAGCAAAGCCCAGTGAAGACCAGCAAAGAGTGGCAAGGAAAACCAATATGACCATGTTATCCATTGTCTTTTGGATGATACTTATATCCTTTCCAAACATCATGTATTCTCTCAAGCATCCACTCTAGCAAAACATCACATGCCCCCTTTCCAGAACAGTTTCCAGAAAAATATCACATGACACAACTAAGTCTCCAAAGAAACCAGAAATTTCTACTTCATCTTTAGGTTGCTGTTTTACCTCTAGAATTCTTCTGTAGAATTAGATTTTTTAAACAGATACTGTTTAAATTATGTCATGCAATGATTTTTCTTTCTTTGTCTATTTTGATTGATAGTTTTGCTGGGTATAGTAGTCTGGGTGGCATCTATCATCTCTTTGAGTTTGTAGAACATCTGCCCAGGCCGTTCTGGCTTTTAGACTTTCATTGAGAAGTCAGATATTATTCTAATAGGTCTGTCTAATGTGTTACTAATTCTTTTCCCCTTGTAGCTTTTGATATTTTTTGTTCTATACACTTAATATTTTTATTGTGTATCATGGGAAATGGCTTTTCTGGATCTTTCCATTTGGTGTTCTGTATGGTTCTTGTATCTTGATAAGGGCCTCCTTCTTTAAGTTAGGGAAATTTTATTTTTTATTTTGTTGAAAATATTTTCTGTGCCTTTAACTTGTATTTCTTTTTCTTTCTCTTTTCTTATTACTCATAGATTTTTGTCTTTTCATAGTATCCCGGATTTCCTGGATGTTTTGTGGTCCCTGGATTATTTATTTATTTATTTATTTAACTTTTTTTTTTGACTGAGGCATCCATATCTTCTACTTTGTCTTCAATGTCTGCAATTCTCTATTTCATGGCTTATACTCTGTTGGTGAGGCTTACCTAGGGTTTTTGTTTGACTTTCTAAATCTTTCATTTCCAGTTTTATTTCAGTTTAGGTTTTCTTTAGTGATTCCATTTCTTTGTTAAATTCTTCTTTTATGTCTTGGACTGTTTTTATTATTTAATTCAATTGTTTGTGTTTTCACAGACTTTATTAAGAATTTATTCATATTCTCTCTAAGGCCCTTGAACATATTCATAATTACTGTTTTGAAGTCCTTATCTTGTGCTTCAGCTATATTACATTTCTCTGAGTCTAGTAGAATAGGATTACTGGATTCTGGTGGAGGCATATTGTGTTGGCTGGTATCAATTCTGATTCTACTCTTGTGTCTAGGCATCTGGGCTCTGGATGCTTGTGATTCTAGGTGTTGATGTCTGGTCTTGTTTTTGTTGGGTGAGTCTTCCATTCTATGGCTATTATTGGCCTCTTTGGAATTTAGGAAAGTGTGATGGCTGTGGGTTGTCTGGTAGGAGGAGCTTCTGCAGGTCAGTGGGTGGCAGAGAAGAATAGAAGTGGGCTAGAAGAAAAGGCTGAGGGGGGCTAAGGGGATCCTGTTTACACCTAGAAGTGGGGTCCTCAGGGATTTGAAGGTGTGAACATGATGGGAAGAGGTTATTTTGCAAGTATATTACAGTAAGGTAAATGATTTTCTAGAGAGACAGGGATGAAAGGAACAGGGGGACCCTGTGTCCTAGCCAAGATTTGGAGTCTCCAGTGAATGAGATTGAGGTGGGAGGAGGGGTATTTATAGACATGTTGTTGCTACAGTGAGGGTGGGATTAGAGAGATTGTAATGTCCCCAGAAAAGATAGTGTGATTCACCTACCCAAGTCCCAGCTAGGTGTGGATACTGAGGGTACTATGTATAAAGTATGTTTAGGTGTGTGTGGGGACAGCTGACAGGAAGGGAAGGGATGGAATGTGCTAGAATGAGGTAGCTGAGAGGGTCCACAGGAAGGAGAAGTGGTGTGTGTGCTTCAAGGTTTAGCAGCATCCAGGAGTGGCGGTAGGTGGGAGGAGTGCCCTTCAAGCTACAGCTCTGGGATGGGGCTGGAGAGACTGCAGTGGGGAACAGGAATGAGGGTGAAAGTCACCTACCAAGTCCCAGCCCAATGTGGTCACTGGGAGTTCCAGAGATCATTCTAGGTACCTGCAGCTGACAGGAAGGTGTGGGAGGGAGATAGCTGGATCTACCATGAGGTTGGTGGAGTCCACTGGGAATGAAAGGAGAAGGAGGGGACCCCGCAAGTGTTCTGATAGAGGACTGGGAATTCAACTTAAGCAAGAGTAATGGAGGGCAGGAAGGAGAGAGGAGAATATGCCCGATATTCAGCCAGGTGTGGTGTGGCCACTGGATTCCCAGGTACAGAGTGTTTCTCTGCCTTTTTATTCTGTCATTTAAAATTAGTTCTGACTTTATAAATGCCTATCAAGTGACATATGCATACACTAATTTATGCAATAATTATATATAACATTATAATCCATTCCCTTATATGTTTCTGATTATGTCCTTCAGAAGTTGAAGTACTAGGCTAAAGTTTGGACATTTTAAAATCTTTCATTTTCTTTCTTTCTTCTCCCTCTTTTGATAAGTTCTTGGTATATAGTCCACATTCTGGAATTACAAGCTTGTACAAAATACCTCTTACTGCTTTCGCCTCCCTGGAGGGACTGCTTTAAAAGACCTGTTCCTGTTGCTTTAGTTTTGAGTTGACTCTTAGTGAGTTTGCATATATTTTCACATAGCTATATGAATTTGTATTTCTCCCTTAGGAAATTATCTTTTTGTTCTTTCTTTATTAAGAGTCTAGTACAGTAATTTATATGTATAGGAAAAGATGTCCTAAGTAGAAGAAATATTTTCTTAGGATAATTTTATAAATAAATAAAATAAATCCTTAAACCTGCCACAATAGGGCAATCCTGTTTGGGGCTGAGAGATGGGTCAGTGGTTAAGCACATGCAGTGCTCTTAAAGGGAACCTGAGGTCAGTTCCCAGCACTCACATCAAGCATCTCACAACCAAGTGTGACTCAAGCTCCAGGGGGATTTCAACCCTACGAGAGCACCTGCACTCATATGCACACACACACACACACACACACACACACACACACACACACCTGTGCACACAGGCACAGACACACACACATGTACACTCACACATACGCATAATTAAAATTGCTAAAAATACTGTTTTAAGTAATTATAGAATGATCAACTTTGGACAAATAGGTAATAAATTAATATAAATATTTTATCTCCAAATTATCCCACAAATTTTCCTGTTAGCTTTTAAGACAAAGACTAAATATGTAACCCCAGCTGGTCTCAAACTCTCTAGCCTCCTAAATGATACTGTGACAAACATGCACCATCATACTCAGCTCCAAACCCTAAGTTTTTACTTTAAAAGTTGCCAGTAGCTTGTTTTTCAGTAGGTGGTTTGTGCTTATTTAAAAAAAAAAAAAAAAAAATCATGCACACACTCAGCGCCATCTAGTGGTAGCAACATAATTTTCACTTGCTAAGAACCAGTGATGTAGCTTGGTTGGTAGCGTTCTTGCCTAGTATGCACGAAACCCTGGGTTCAGTGCCCAGCACCATACGAACCCAGCATCCTGGCACTCACCTGTAGTCCCAGCATCTGAAAGGCCGAGGCAGGAGGATCAGACATTCAAAATTCTTCTCAGCCACATACATGTGTGAGGATAGCCTGGAATCTATGAGACTCTGTTAGTAATTATTACTAATTAATAATATTTATTATATTCTGAGGACCCAAGTTCAGTTCTGATTCCCACACCAGATGGATCACAATCACTTAAAACCCCCCTCTTACACACACACACACACACTCAAATATTAAAAAATAATGTTTTTATTTTAAAACCAAGTTGCCATGTCAGTATATTCCCCCCAAAGTCAAGTTTTATTTTGGTTTTTAAAAAAGATTGATTGATTGATTGATTGATTGATTGATTATATGTAAGAATACTGTAGCCATCTTCAGACACTCCAGGAGTCAGATTTGTTATGACGGATGGTTGTGAGCCACCATGTGGTTGAACTCAAGACCTTTGGAAGAGCAGTCAGTGCTCTTAACCACTGAGCCATCTCTCCAGCCCCAAAGTCAAGTTTTTTTTTAAACTTTTTTATTGATTCTTTGTGAATTTCCCATCATGTACCCTAATCCTACTCATCTCCCCATCCCTGTGTATCCTCCTCTGCCCTTGCAACCTCTCCCCACAAGAAAATAAAAACGAGTAAAATAGAAATAAACAAAACAAAACAAACCCCATCTCATTGTGGAAGCTGTAGTGTGTCAGCGTGTCCCTCAATACACCCTGTTGTTCATACATCTTTGTTTGCAAACGTTCATTGTGATGAGTCACTGGCGTGGTTCCAGGCCTCTGGCTTCTGCCACACTATCAATACTGGATCCTCACTGGGACTCCTCACTGATAGCCTGTTGTTGTCCTGTGTCATGGAGATCCTGTAGCTTGGGATCTGCAGGACCAGCCCCTTCAAGTGCTCCAGCAGTTCATGGATGGGGTAGATGTTGGGGTGAACCAACTCAAAGCCCTGGGTCTGGGCCTGGGTGGCAGCTGAGTTGGTCAGCTCATGAGCTCTCCTGCACCCACACCCCTAGGGCCAGTTCTCCAGCACTGTCCAGATGAGGGGCGGGGCCAGTCTTGCAGCGCCCTCGGACATCTATATGGCCCCAGGCTGCAACCCAGACCAGGGATGTCTGCATGGCCTTTGGTGGGTCATGTTCATCAACACAGACCCCTGTTGCTGCAGTGCCACGGACCCACAGGCTGGGACTTCACCATGGTGTCACATGAGAGAGCAGGCTACTCACATCAGGCTGTTCCTCACTTCCATCCAGTCTCCATCCCGCCTCTCCTCACTGTGCCCACATCCTTCTGCTTCTCCTCCTCTCCCATCTCTCCACCACTCACCTGCTCTTCTTAGTGGCACTCACGTCTCCGGGTATCTTCTGCTCTACCCACGCTTGGTGGTGGCAGGCAAGGGTCATCTCCAGAATGTCAGGGTTTTAATAGCTCTGTCATATAAAATAGAATTTGTGTGTATATGTGAGATACTGGGATTGGATTTAGGGCTTTCTGCATGCTAGGCAAACACTCTACCACAGGGCTGTATCCCGGCTCATATAGGCTGTATCTATTGTCATGTTTTTTGATACAAGGTCTTGCTATGTAGTTGTGGCTAGCCTGAAATTTGCTAGACTTATTTGCTAGATAGACTAGACTAGGCTGGAATTTATGGTGTCTCTTTCTCGCAAGTACAGACACTACACACAGAGAGAGCCAAGGATAAAGCTATCTGTTGTTGCTTTTGTTCTTGTTTTTGTGAGACAGAATTTCTCTGTGTAGCCCTAGCTGTCTTGGAACTTCCTATAAGAACCAGACTGGCCTTCACTCACAGAGACCCACCTACTACAGCTTCCCAAGTGCCGGAATTAAAGACTTGCACCAATACATGGGCAAAACTTTTTTTTAATCTGAATTGTATTGTCTGTAACTAGTAGAATTCTTCAACTTGCCTTCCATACCACTTTGAAACGTACTGCTCTCATAGCATATGTGTGTGTCCAAGTTTGCATGTGTGTATGTGTGTGTGTGTGTGTGTGTGTGTGTGTGCTCTTGTGTTTCTGTATATGACTGTGTACATTTATGTCTCTGTTTATATCTCTGTATACAAACATATGTATGTGCAAGTTTATATGTGTATGCCTATGTGTGTATGTGTCTCTGTGTTTGTGTCTATATTTCTGTTTTTGTGTCTTTGTTTCTGTATGCATATGTGTGCATGTTTATATGTATGTTATTTTTTATTTATTTATTTATTTATTTATTTATTTATTATATTTACACTGTAGCTGTCCTCAGACACTCCAGTCAGATCTCGTTATGGATGGTTGTGAGCCACCATGTGGTTGCTGGGATTTGAACTCCTGACCTTCGGAAGAGCAGTCGGGTGCTCTTACCCACTGAGCCATCTCACCAGCCCTATATGTATGTTATATGTATCCATACATATGAGTCTATGTGTCTGTACATGCTTTTGTATATATCTGTGGATGTGGATGTATGTCTTTGTGATTGTGCATGTGTGTGTGTTAAGTCTGTGTGTATCCTTTTTTTTTTTTTTACAATTTTTTTATTGCAAGACCAAGGGGGATCTCTTCCCAATGATGGCCGACTAGGCCATCTTCTTATACATATGCAGCTAGAGACATGAGCTCTGGGGGTACTGGTTAGTTCATATTGTTGTTCCACCTATAGGGTTGCAGACCCCTTCAGCTCCTTGGATACTTTCTCTAGCTCTTCCCTGTGTTCCACCCAATAGATGACTGTGAGCATCCACTTCTGTATTTGCCAGGCACTGGCATAGCCTCACAAGAGACAGCTATATCAGGGACCTGTCAGCAAAATCTTGCTGGCATATGCAATAATGTCTGCGTTTGGTAGCTGATTATGGGATGGATCCCTGGGTGGGGCAGTCTCTGGATGGTCTATCCTTCTGTCTCAGCTCCAAACTTTGTCTCTGTAACTCCTTCCATGTGTATTTTGTTCCCTATTCTAAGGAGGAATGAAGTATTCACACATTGGTCTTCCTTCTTCTTGATTCTCATGTGTCTTGCAAATTGTATCTTGGGTATTCTAAGTTTCTGGGGGTAATATCCACTTATCAATGAGTGCATATCATGTGAGTTCTTTTGTGATTTGGTTACCTCACTCAGGATGATATCCTCCAGGTCCATCCATTTCCCTAGGAATTTCATAAATTCATTCTTTTTAATAGCTGAGTAGTACTCCATTGTGTAAATGTACCACATTTTCTGTATCCATTCCTCTGTTGAGGGGCATCTGGGTTCTTTCCAGCTTCTGGCTATTATAAATAAGGCTGCAATGAACATAGTGGAGCATGTGTCCTTCTTACCGGTTGGGACATCTTCTGGATATATGCCCAGGAGAGGTATTGCAGGATCCTCCAGTAGTACTATGTCCAATGTTCTGAGGAACCACCAGACTGATTTCCAGAGTGGTTGTACAAGCTTGCACTCCCACCAGCAATGGAGGAGTGTTCCTCTTTCTCCACATCCTCGCCAGCATCTGCTGTCACCTGAATTTTTGATCTTAGCCATTCTGCCTGGTGTGAGGTGGAAACTCAGGGTTGTTTTGATTTATGGGCAAAACTTTTACAATGTATCAGTCATAGTGGCCACAAAAACTCTTGGTTCCCATGCAACTACCACTTTTTACCTATTTGAGTCTGGGAGAAAGGTCATTTTTGTTTTCAGCCTTCTTTAAGAGTACCAGGGACATCACTAAGGCAGCACATACCACAGGTGTCATACTTACCCAATCCTGGGACACACTCTTTATCCAGAGGGTTGTGGACAGGCATGATGAAACTGCAGCCTCTGGTTTGTGTGTCTGTGGGCATTACATGTGTACAGAAGTCAGATGTGCCCATGGAGGACAGAAGAGGGCATCGGACCCCCTGGTGCTGGAGTTACAGGCGTGTATAAGTAAGCAGACTCCACGCTGGGAATCACGTTCAAGTCTCCTGTAAGATCAACAAGCACTTTTAACCTCTGAACATCTCTTGAGCCCCTCCAGCCACTATTTTCCCTCTTAGATATTTAGTGTTCTAGGCTTAGCTTCAGAGAAAGAATGCCTGAATTAGGGATGTGGAGAATAGCAACAGAAAATTGCTGTTACAGTGCTCTGAATCTACTTAGACTTGACAAAAATCACAATGTGTGTAGGCAGATGAGATCGGTGGCTGTCGCTGTGAACACAGATGAGATCGGTGGCTGTCCAGTTACTGTGAACACAGCTTCATTAGAACACGGTTTCTTAGCCCGTGATGATCCCCCTGCCCCCCATGATCCCTTTTGGAACTCTTGTTTTAGTTCATATTTCTAAGTCTTTCTGGGTTTCTTAATTTCAAAATGGTTTGCTTTCCAACTGAATTGGAAACTCTTCAGGGGAAAATGCATCCTGGATGTGCTCTCACAGACCCCCCAAGAGTATCATACTATGAGCACGTGTGTGGACCGTATGATAAAGCTTGCTGATGATCAGAAGGCCCAGTGTCTCTGGCAAATTTGAGTGTACAAGGTCCAGGAGCATTTGGATAAAGAAACATTCAATAACTGTTATGACAAAGGTCAGGAAGTGTTGCTTCAGATCTGTGTTTACCCTTGAGCAATGATCTAAAAGAAACACAATCTCTTTGAAAACTGCTCAGATTTGTATGGTCTCCAATTTCTTTTTTTTTTTCCATTTTTTATTAGGTATTTAGCTCATTTGGTCTCCAATTTCTAATTCATATTTTGGGAAGGGATTCCCTTTGGGGGATTACATAACCGTAACTTGTTTTTGACAGGGAAGAAAAAAACTAATGAAAGTCTTTCCCAAAGTTTTTATTCTGAAAAAAGTTAAACACCCAGAAAAGTTAAAAGGAGGAGACCAAGCTGGGGATACAGGTCTAGGCACGGTGCTTGTCGAGTACGCCTGAGATCCTAAATTCAGTCCCAAGTACTGGAAACCATTACATTTATCTAATCTGTGTAACTATCTAAAAATAATATTTTTATTTATTATTGTGTTGGGTGGGCAGGATAGACACATATCAAAGCATAGGTGTGGATGTCAGAGGACATCTTTTTTTTTTAAAAAAGACTTATTTTATGTACATGAGTGCTCTGTCTTCATGCACACCAGAAGAGGGCATACAGATGGTTATGAGTCACCATTTGTTGTTGGGGAATTAAATTCAGGACCTTTGGAAGAGCAGCCTGAGTTCTTAACTGCGGAGCCATCTCTCCAACCCCCCTGTATAACTATTATTAGCCATTATTAACAAGCCACAAGGAACAGAACCTGCCACCCACCTACATTTAGCTATTAGCTAGGGTTAACAATCTTCATCTAACCATGTGTTGTTGTTGTTTTGATGTTGTTTTTTTGTTTGTTTCTTTGTTCATTTGTTTGTTTAAGGTGTGGTCTCTCGTCACAGCATTGGCAGCCCTGGAATTCACTATGTAGATCATGCAGGGTTCAAAATCACAGAGATCTGACTGCCTCTGCCTCTTGAGTATTGGTAGGCACCTTCCTGTAAAGGTGTGCACCATCATGTTTCACTTCTAACCATATTTCTGAACCACTGAAAAGAAGTTGAACATTGTCATGACATGTTACACCTAAATACTTCCTCAAGACTCATATAAGAGGTGCATTGTCCTTCAAAGCTGCATTGTTACACCTAAGGCAATGCCTGAATTTCCAGCTCAAACCTAAATGTTAATAATTGTCCCGAGAGTGTGTATTACATATGTTTTAAAAATCATGATCGATTTAACATTTACATTAACACACTATAGGTGACTATGCTGTTGGTGAAGCGCTCATCTACTGGGCACTTACAATGTTCCAAAGTGCATGGCTATCCTGTTTGTCACAAGAAGATTGGGGAGGGTTTTGTTGTGATGTAAAATGCTAAAGTGGGGTGTCTATCTCTGAATACTTTGATAGATTTTAGTGATCTGCCATTACAGTCACTAAACCTTGACTAGTTTTAGGAACTAACTAACTGTGGGATCAATGGTATGGTATCCTTTTCCAGTCTTGGGGAGACACTGTGTGCAAGCATGATGGGAAGGTACCTGAGTTTTTGTGACAGCCTCACTGACTTCTCTAGACACTTGAGTAGGTAGGTATGTTTAACAAGTCTAATTAGCTAATTAATTAGCTTCCTAAAGCCACATGGTGCAAGACAACAAACTCAGTTTATGTTCATCCTACCTGTTCATTGTACACAGATGTACGTGAGTGTATGTATGCATGTACGAATGCATGCACAAGTGTATGCATGTGTGTGCAGTGAGCATGACCCAGACTGCAAGTAAGTAGACTATGTGATGACATTAGGTCAGATATCTTTCTCTACCACTTGCCACCTTATTTGTTTGTTTGTTTGTTTGTTCGTTTAAAAGAGTCTCTTATTGGGCTAGAGATAGATGGGGTATTTAGCAATCCCAGGTGGCCTTGGAGCCCACCTGTCTGTGCCTCCCAGTGCTGGGATTGCAGGCTCACCTATCCCCAACTTCTACGTGGTTGTTACAGATCTGAGCTCAGGTCCTCGTGCTAGCATAGCAAGAGCTTCACTGCCCTCCTCATCTCTCAGTCCCAGATTTTATTTCAACATTTTACATGGCTCTAAATGAACATCAAGGGGAAAAGAGTTTCCTATCTGTCTTGCTTGGCTAGAGCATGTATTAAATCTGGACACCAAACTAGCCAGGACCAGTACCAAACACTGGGTTTAGGATCCAGACAATTTTTCTTGTCTTTTCTCGGGTCACGGAATTTTCAAAACCCAGAATCACATAGATACAGAAATAAACAGTGATCACATTTGAACCTCCCCATCTCTGGCAAGACATTGCGGGTGAGTGTTGCAATGGGGGTCACAGATCCACACTTTCATCAGGTTTTGATACACGGGTTGGTAAATACTCTGTGATGGGAAGGTAGTCCTTCCTGTCATTTACTGACCTAAAGTGTTTTCTGATTTTGGAGAGTCAGTTTTCTGTGGATTATTAAAAAAACAAAACAAAACAAAACACATTTGTACTTTAGAAGAGACAGACAATTGAGGAGAGTGATTCTTAAATCACAAATATGATTTTCGTGACACACTATAGGAGAATCTCAACTCAGAGTTGGACAACTGGCTCAGCAATTAAGAGCACTGGCTGTTGGCCGGGCGTGGTGGCGCACGCCTTTAATCCCAGCACTCGGGAGGCAGAGGCAGGCGGATTTCTGAGTTCAAGGCCAGCCTGGTCTACAAAGTGAGGTCCAGGACAGCCAGGGCTATACAGAGAAACCCTGTCTCGAAAAACCAAAAAAAAAAAAAAAAAAAAAAAGAGCACTGGCTGTTCTTCCAGAGGACCCAAGTTCAATTCCCAGCAAGCACATGGCAGCTCACAACTTTCTGTAACTCCATTTCCAGATGATCTGACATCCTCACATGGACATACTTACAGACAAAACACCAATGCACATTAAATAAATAAATAAATAAATAAATAAATAAATAAATAAATAAATAAATAATTTCAAGGGGGAAAAAAAGGACTTCAAAGCCAGGTAGTGCTGATGGTGATAGATGCCTTTGATCCTAGCACTTGGGAGGCAGAGGCAGGTGCATCCCTGTGAATTCAAGGTTGAAGACAGCCTGGACTGGAGAGCTAGTTCCAGGACAGCCAAAGCTACACACCCTGTATCAAAAAACCAAAACCAAAACCAAAACAAAAGCAAACAGAAAGAAAGAAGGGAAAGAGAGGAAAAAAAGAGAAATTGGAAGCTCACATTCTCACCCCACATACTCTAGGAGTTCACATTCTCACCTGGGGGTTCACATTCTCACCCTGCACACTCTGGGGGTTCACACTCTCACCCCACACACTCTGGGGGTTCACACTCTCACCCCACATACTCTGGGGGTTCAATTCTCACCCCACACATGCTGGGGGTTCACACTCTCACCCCGCACACTCTGGGGGTTCACACTCTCACCCTGCATACTCTGGGGGTTCAATTCTCACCTCACACACTCTGGGGGTTCACATTCTCACCCCGCATACTCTGGGGGTTCAATTCTCACCCCACACACTCTGGGGGTTCACATTCTCACCCCGCATACTCTGGGGGTTCAATTCTCATCCCACACACTCTGGGGGTTCACACTCTCACCCTGCATACTGCCACACACTGCTGCTTATCATTCCACCTTCAGCTGTGGGACTGTGGGGACCTCCCTGTTGCAAGTGCTAAGGTAGAAAAAAGCCAGGCTTACTGAGGGGAGATGTCACAAGCAGCTGACGGAGGATTCTTGTACTCTGTTCAGGCAGAAATCTACAACAGGCAAGGTACATGTCACTTAGTGTTGGAGGCTTCAAGCACTGCGTGCCAGTAGCTTGTGATCTAAGCTCAAAACCCCAATGTTTATGGCTCTGGGGCCAGAGTGCCATGTGCCTGTGGTTCCAGAAGTTAAAAGCCAAAGACTAGCTACCTAGATATGAAGAAAGGCCAATTTGAAGCCAGGCTGGATCCCAGCACCACAGTGTACAGTCTGATGGCATTAAGTCGTTACTTTGATGTGTGACTGTCACACATCTATAGCTCGGGTTTCGTGTCTTCCTGCATGCTGAAACAGAGGTCCAGACAGGATAAAGCTATGCAGAGAAAGAGTTCCCAGATCTATACAGGAGACATGTAAATCTCTGGCTAAGTAACAATCTTTGTAGTCCTAAAGTGGATCTCTGTGAGGCTGAGCGCAGAAGAGCTGACCAGCGCGGGAGTATATGATCCTCAGAGCACGCAGAGGGTCTCAAGAGGTTCAGAGTCTACACAACCTGAAGAGAGAACTCACGAGGCCATTGAGAGTCGTCAGTAGGGGAAGCTGAGCAACGCTAATCCAGCACTGTTATAGTAAGCTCAATTCCAGCTGTCTGCAACAGAATTAAACATCAACTGTGTGGCCAAAACATGGTGGCACAGCCTGTAATCATGACACTCAGAGGCTGAAGAGGGACGATCACAAGTGTCAGGAGAGTCTGGGCTGCACATGTTATTTATGTATAAATAAAATTATATATATAAATTTAAATGTTGGGGCTGGAGAGATGGTTCAGTGGTTAAGAGCTCTGGCATTCTTCCAGAGGACCCAGGTTCAATTCCCAGTATCCACATGGCAGCTCACAACTGTAATTACAGTTCCAAGGGCTCTAACACCCTCACACAGACAAAATTTAAATAAGATATTTTAGAATTAAATATATGCATATATGTATATAAATACGCATGTATATGTGTCTGTATGCATATACATACACTTTTTTTTTTTTTGGTTTTTTTCGAGGCAGGGTTTCTCTGTATATCCCTGGCTGTCCTGGAACTCACTCTGTAGACCAGGCTGGCCTTGAACTCAGAAATCTGCCTGCCTCTGCCTCCCGAGTGCTGATATTAAAGGCGTGTGCCACCATGCCCGGCCACCTTTTTCTTATTTGAGACAGGCCCTCATGTAGCACAGGCTGGCCTCAAACTTGATATGTAGCTGAGGATGACCTTGAATTAGGAACTCTCCTTTCTCCACCTTTCAAGCACTAGGATTGTAAGGGCGAGTCACCATACCTGACTCAAAATTATGCATCTTTAATACTTAATAGTACGTAAGATACACTGCTCAACTCCATAGTTATATTCCTTTTTCACTTTGGCTCACCTTAAGTATTAATGCCACCAAGTAGGAAATTACACTTGATTCAAAGCAGTATAGGGCAGTCTGGGAAGATGTGAGAAGACAGACAGACACATGGTACCTGAGCACAGGTAACCAGCCACATGGAAGAATGTAGGTTAAAACAAATAGATTATCTTTACACACACACACACACACAGCAGTATGGGGCATGAACAATGTAGAAAAGTAGGTGGAAGCCGGGTGTGGTGGCTCACACCTTTAATCACAGCACTTGGGAGGCAGAGGTAGAGGCAGGCAGATTTCTGAGTTTGAGGCCAGCCTAGTCTACAAAGTGAGTTCCAGGACAGCCAGAGCTACACAGAGAAACCCTGTCTCGAAAAAAAAAAAAACAAAAAACAAAAAAAAAAAAAGAAAAGTAGGTGGACCCAAAGTATATTTTATGCTTGAGTTGGGAAAGGGACAACAAGATGTCTTCTTTATTTAAAGTCTTAAATGATGAGCTGTGGAGGTGACTCAGTGCTGTCCTTCCAGAGGACCCAGTTCAATTCCCAGCACCCATATCAGGAGCTCACAACTACCTGTAACTCCAGCTCCAGGGAACCTGTCCTCCTCCTCTGCTCTCTGCAGACTCCTACCCCCTGCACGCCACATACACCACACACACACACACACACACACACACACACACACACACACACACACACACACACACGCCCGGCATACACTCACACAGATATGTATGCAAACATGTAAATAAAAATACTTGTACGCCAGGCGTGGTGGCGCACGCCTTTAATCCCAGCACTCGGGAGGCAGAGGCAGGCTGATTTCTGAGTTCGAGGCCAGCCTGGTCTACAAAGTGAGTTCCAAGACAGTCAGAGCTATACAGAGAAACCCTGTCTCGAAAAACCAAAAAAATAAAAAAATAAAATAAAAATACTTGTAAAAATGCCTGGAATGGTGGCACATGCTTTTAGTCACAGCACTTGGGAGGCAGAGGCAGGCGGACTTCTGTAAGTTCGAGGTCAGCCTGGTGTACAAAGTAAGTTCCAGGACAACTAGGGCTGATATACAGAGAAACCCTATCTTGAGAAAACAAAACAAAACAAAACAAACAAACAAAAACTTTTTAAAATCTAAATGAAACATCTACTATTAAAGAATAGATTCTAGGTCAGAACCCAGAAAGTCTTACCCAAGTGTTTGAAACCTTCTGGATGAGGCTATGTTAAAGACCATTTCCTGCGGTTTGTGGAGTGGCACAGACCTGAAATCTCAAGTGAGAAGGTGGAGCAGGAGGCATGCTGGGAGTTCAAGATCATGCCGGACTACATACTAAGTTTGAAGTCAGTCTGGTCTGCGTGAAACAAAACGCGGTCTCAAAAAATAAACACAACCCCCATAAACAAATAACCAGCCACAGACATTCTCTCTAGTCGTGTGTTATACAAATTCCCTGTTAGTGTTTATCAGTGCCATTGATCTCAGCGTTAGAGAGAAGGAGGCAAGAAGATCGGGCATTCAAGGCGATGGCAGCCATAGCAACTTTGAAGCTAGCCTGGGCTGGATGAGACACTGCTCCTCCCCACCCCCCTCACGTCCCCCCAAAAAGATAAAAAATAGGAGACTGCCATTCCTGATTGCTCTTAAAAGTTTCTGCACTATGCTCTCCCTCCCACAAGGACATAGGAAGCTACCATCGTCTGAACAGTGCTTCCTCAAGCCTGTCCTAGAACACTGTCAGCTTTGTGTAAGAATTTATCAGAAATATATATGTTTAGACTTCATCCCACTGAATCAGCAACTCTGGGATTGAGTACCAGGTCTGTGTTTTACTAATCTGAGGGAATTCGGGTGCCTACTCAGTGGTTAAAAATATAACTGGAGTGTTCATTACTAGACATTAGCATCATAAGACCACAATCTTTGTCAGAAAATTTTGCATGAAGAAGAAAATTTGCATGGAGAAGAAGAGGAGGAGGAAGAAGAGTAAGAGAAAGAAGAAGGAAGAGGAGGAAAAGGAAGAAGAGGAAGAAGAGGAAGAGGAGGAGGAAGCAGAGGAAGAGGAAATGGACTTGGGGGAGCAGATTGAAGGTGTGGTTCAGGTTGGTTGTGGAGCACTTGCCAAGGATGGACAAGGTCTTGGATTCAATTCTCAGCATCACATAAAACCAGGTGTGCTGACACATGTCTGTAATCCTACTACTCTGGAGATGGAGAAAAAAGGAGCATAAGTTCAAGGTCACTTTGCCTATAAAATGAGTTTGAGGTCAGTCTGGAATTCATAAGACCCTGTCTCAAAAACAAAACAACAACAACAACAAAACAAAAACCAACCAAACAAGCAAACACCCCAGAACAACAACATCAAAGGAATCACTTCAGTCACATGAAATGTTTGGGATGGGCAAAAGTGGACTGTGTGTCGTAGTTGCGGATGCTCATGTCCACTCTCCCTCTCTTAGACTTCACCTTGCAGGCCAGGCTACTCAGGAAGAAGTCCTTTCTTTGTGTTACTATTACAGCAAGAAAAATAAAAGGAAACAGAAGCCGGGCGGTGGTGGTGCACACCTTTAATCCCAGCACTTGGGAGGCAGAGGCAGGTGGATTTCTGAATTTGAGGTCAGCCTGGTCTACAAAGTGAGTTCCAGGACAGTCAGGGCTACACAGAGAAACCCTGTCTCAAAAAAAAAAAAACAAAAAAACAAAAAAGCAAAAAAACAAAAACAAAACAAAAAGGGAGACAGAAAAGACAATGGAAGAGTTGTCTTTTTTCCATTTTTATTCCACTTTATTTATTTACTTATTGACTTTTTGAGATAGGGCTTCATATATCTTTGAGATAAGGCCTATGTATCTTTGGCTGGTCTTGATTTCATGGAGACATGACTGCCTCTGCCTTTTGAGTGCTCAGATTAAAGACTTAGGATGCTGTGCCCAATATTTTCTTTAAAAAAGTGTTTAATAATTTGTATCTGGAGCAAGTGCGCTGGCTCAGCAGGTAAAGATAGCTGTCGCCACCCTAAGAATGTGAGCTCCAATCTGGAGGACCTGCATGGTAAATGGAGAGACCCAGTCCCCATGCTGTCTTCTGATCTCCACATGTATGACACATGTATGCTTGTGCATATACACACAAAATAAATACATAAAATGCAATGAAATAACTTGCATCTAGAATGGGCAGTTGATATTTGATATCTGCATCTGTCTTGCAGTCTTCAAAAGTAGCTACACTTTTGAATCAGGAGAATGAGGATAGTAGATGCTGGTGAGGATGTGGAGAAAGAGGGACACTCCTTCATTGTTGGTGGGACTGCAGGTACAATCAATCACTCTGGAAATCAGTTTGCCAGTTCCTCAGAAAACTGGACATAGTACTACTGGAAGATCCAGCAATACCTCTCCTGGGCATAGACCCAGAAGATGCTCCAACTTGAAGAGCAACTTGGACACATGCTCCACTATGTTCATATCAGCCTTATCTATAATAGCCAGAAGCTGGAAAGAACCCAGATGCCCCTCAACAGAGGAATAGATACAGAAAATGTGGTACATTTACACAATGGAGTACTATGCAGCAATTAAAAACAATGAATTTATGAAATTCTTAGACAAATGGATGTATCTGGACGATATCATCCTGAGTGAGGTAACCCAATCACAAAAGAACTCACTTGATATGCACTCACTGATAAATGGATATTAGCTCAGAAGCTCAGAGTAACCAAGATACAATTTGCAAAACACATGAAACTCAAGAAGAAGGAAGACCAAAGTGTGGATACTTCAATCCTTCTTAGAAGGGGGAACAAAATACCCATGGAAGGAGTTACAGAGACAAAGTGTGGAGTAGAGACTGAAGGAATGACCATCTAGAGATTGCCCCACCTAGGGATCCATCCCATAAACAGCCACCAAACCCAGACACTATTGCAGATGCCAACAAGATTTTGCTGACAGGAGCCTGATATAGCTCTCTCCTGAGAGGCTCTGCCAGTGCCTGGCAAATACATAAGTGGATGTTCACAGTCATCCATTGGACGGAGCACAGAGTCCCCAATAAAGGAGCTAGAGAAAGTACCCAAGGAGCTGAAGGGGTTTGCATCCCCCTAGGAGGAACAACAATATGAACTAACCAGTACCCCCAGAGCTCCCTGGGACTAAGCCACCAATTAAAGAAAACACACAGAGGGACCCGTGGCTCTATCTGCAGAGGTAGCAGAGGATGGCCTAGTTGGTTATCAATGGGAGAAAAGGCCCTTGGTCTTGTGAAGGTTCTATGCCCCAGTATAAGGAAATGCCAGAGCCAGGAAGCAGGAGTGGGTGGGTTGAAGAGCAGGGCGAGGTGGGAGAGGATAGGGGAATTTTGGAGAGGAAAATAGGAAAGGGGATAACAATTGAAATGTCAATAAAGGAAATATCTAATAAAAAAAAGAGAGTTCTATGAAGCGGGCTTCTCTCACCTCCTTTAACTGAGAGGCTGAGAGAGGAGTGTGTCGGTCATTCCAATTGCAGGGGTCCCTGTCGGTGCACAAGGAAACAGCAGGATAATTAAATTTATTTATTTTTTTTTGTCATTTGCTACTGTGGTGATTTGAATATGATTGGCCCAGGGAGGGGCACTATGATGAAGTGTGGCCTTGTGGGAGGAAGTGTGCCACTGTGGTGGTGGGCTTTGAGACCCTTCTCGGAACTGCCTAGAAGTCAGTCCTCTCCTGGCTGCAGTTAGATCAAGATGCAGAACTCTCAGCTCCTCCTCCACCATCATGTGTACCTGGATGCTGCCATGCCATGATGATAGTGGACTGAAGCTCTGACACTATAAGCCAGTCCTAATTAAATGTTATTCCAATATAAGACTTGCCTGGGCCATGGTGTCTCTTCACAGCAATGTAAGCCCTAAGACAACTACCTACTAACCCACCTTGCGTCAGCTCAGTGAGGGGAAATGGGGTCTCTGCCCTCAATAATTTTTTTAAAAGAAACATTTATTTTCATATTATGTGTGAATAGGTGTTTTGTCTTTGTGTATGTCTGTGCACCACATGCATGCTTGATGCCTAGAGAGGTCAGAGGAGGGTGTCAGATCCAACTAGACTTATGGATGGTTTAGAACAGTCTGAATACAGTCAAGGACTGTACATTGAAACAGAGACCTGAGCACTGGGACTTTTGGAGAACAGAGTCTGGACCTGCCAGGCATGTCTGCAGCTATCTTCTCAGCCTGGAACTTGGGAGCCAAACAACACACCTAAACACTATGACTGAAGAGAGCAAGGCCATGCAAGAACACAAGGAAGGGAAGACTTTTGGTGGAGAGCCCAAGCTACCTCCATACATTGAGTGCAGGAAACAAAACTGAGGAGGAGCCAGTACATGTGTACATTTCTGTTAAGAAAACAGTATTTGTACCTAACAGAAACGTTTTGGGAGAGAAGCGGGGAGAAATATTAGTGCGACCTGAAGAAAGGAGTCTGGTGACTGTTGGGCACAGTGTAGGATTTTAGCCTGGGAACACGGAGTGTTAGACCACTCACCCAGTAGGCACAGGGTGTGGGGTTATGTTTTAGCAACAAAGGGGAGAGGAGAAAGTGTTAGGGTCGATGATTCGATGAAGAATGATAACCTAGATTCAAATAGTATGTAAACGCAGAGTAAATTGTACGAGAGGACAAAAAGCACAAACAGCACAGCACAGACAGACAGACAGACACAGAAGGACATCCCCAGGAAAATAAAAACAAACAGAAAGGCTGTCTCAGATGGTCTTCCTCCTTATGCGTGGGAGCCCCATAGACCCACAGCCAGTTCAGTTGAGAACTAGCAAGCTCTCCAGCTCCTCGTATAGGGTTGAGAGCATCCTCAGTTGCCCCTGGCCAGGTGACAAAATACTTGTCTGCTTTGTCCCTCTCAGCCTCCAGATTAAACCCAAACCAGAAACACGGAGATGGACAGAACAAAAGACAACCGGGCACCCAGTCTTACCAATCGGAAAAACCCTGCACTGTTCGGGTCAGGGGTCTCCAGAAGATCCCAGACAAGAGCCCCCAAATGTAAGGGTCCATGACTTACCAAGGAATGATATCCCAGTCTCAAATAGTATGCAAACACAAAGAATATTTCATCCTGCAGAAGTCCAGCATGCTGGGGTCTCCCATTATCAAGATAGAAAGAGACCCCCAAGGGAGCTTGCAGGCCTGATTAGGCACATTAGGGAATTCCGGGGTATGATCTCTATGTTAATCTGTTGAGTCCATCTCTACAAACATGAACATTCCCTTACAGGGTGTGGGGGCTGGAAACTTTCTGGGAAGATCTGGGAACTGTTACTGAGGAAGAAGCTGAGGAAGTCTGGAAACTGCTGCTGACCCATGGTCCTTGCTTCAGGCCAGGTGGCTGGGACATTCCATTACCTGGATGTGAAGGCTCGAGCCTGGGAATCTTTCTATTTGTAATTGACTTGCCTGGATTGCCCAGTTTTTAGGCCTAGTCTCTTTAACTGCCAAGGTGAAGTCTGTCATGGAATCAGCCTTCTCAAAAGGAACTGGGGAGAGGATGAGGGAGGAAGGAAGGGGAGGGGGACCCGTTCTTACTGAATGCTCTTTGGATTGGAGGGTTCTGTGGGAGGGAGGGTAGTTCGTAGTGCTTGTGCCTATTTGGATTTTTGTGCTGTTTGTCTCTTGCCCTCTGGCACGTCGTGACGATTCTACCACTTTCCCACCATTTTCTGGAGTCTCATAGAAGCTGGAGCTAGGCTGGAGATCAGCAAGCCTTAACAATCCACCAGTGTCTGCCTTTCTCTTCCATCATGCTGCCCCCACCCCCCCACCCCCCCCCGGTTGGGGCTATAGGACCACATCTGGAGATCTGAAAGGAAGGTTGCTGTGCCTGCAGCAACAAGCTCTTACTGGCTGAGCCATCACCTCAGGACCTATTTTTGGTTGTCTTGTTTGAGACTGGGTCCCGCTATGCAGTCAGGCTGGCCTGGAGCTGGTAGCCCTCCTCTGCCCTCAGCCTCTGAAGACTGCATTGCCACACCCAGCTTCCACCAGCGTACAGCTATTGACTTATGTACTAAGTGATTACATGACCTACTTAAGAATAAAATAAAGTATATAGGTTGAGGAGGGATTTAAGGATCTTAATCCTTTCTTCTAAGAGGCATCATGATAAAGCGTCTTGGTTTGGGCCAGCTGGTGGTGGCTCACACCTTTAGTGCTAGCTTTTAATCCCAGCACTTGGGAGGCAGAGGCAGGAGGATCTCTGAGTTTGAGGCCAGCCTGGTCTACAGAGTGAGTTCAAGGACAGCTAGGGCTACACAGAGAAACCCTGTCTCAGAAAAACACAACTCAACAACAACAAAAGAGACTTGGTTTTGGAGGTTGCTTTTTGAGTTTTTAATTTTTTTTCCTTCAGACCTGAATTTGAAACCAGATCTGCTATTTACTTCTTTTGTGATCTTGACCAAGTTTCTTAAGTTTGAGAGCCTCAGTTTTGGCGTTAATACAATCAATATAACAAAAGCTACATTGTGTAGATTGGGCATGACCTAACCTGCCCTGTGTTTGCTAAATGAGACTTCTCTTATTCTGTGGACCCCATGAGAGCTGCTACCCATGACTACCAAGTAAGAGCTGGCTGTTGATGAAACGGAATCTGAGTTATGAATCAGGCCTAAAAGAGTCTCGGTTATATAGATCAGAATCTCTAATACCTGTGAAGGAAAAGTAATCTTAGGGGAGTTTGGAGTCTTCGGGTACAAGGAGGCAGTTCTGAGAGACTATGCAATAGACTATGCAGTTGCTGACATCAACGCCACCCAGTCATTTCCCGTGGTTCTCCCATCTCAGGTCTGACTCCCCCCCTTATCACCTTGATCCTTGCAAGAGCTCCTGAGTCATGCACCTGAGTCTTTGTCTCAGACTAGGGAAAACCTAAGCTAAAAGTGGAACCTGCTTACTCTCACTGAAAACAGTCTGCAGCTGATGCCACGGGCCTCTGCCCACGAGCTTCAGGCCTTACTCCTGCCAATCCTGTGTCCTCCCTCGGCTGGGAGCTTTGTCACCCTCAGCCGCCATGTTCTTCTGTCCTGTGTGACTTGCTGTCTTTTCACTTTCTTTCTTAAATTTACACACACATTCAGACAGAGTATAGATACCGAAAGGTCTCAGGACTTTGCTCTAGAATGCTCTATGTAGATGAGGCCTCAAAATTGCAGCACTCCTGGTCCTCCCAAGGGCTGGGATGAGAGGCACAAGTGTATCAGGATACACCTGCCTTCCTTTGTTTCTCACAGGTGTCAGTTAGTCCTGGCTGACCTCAAACTCACTACTGCAGTCGACTGGCCTTGAACTCCTGATCTTCCTTTTTCCACCTTCTGGAAGGTTGGGGTTTGTAGTGGCTATTCCTGGTTGTCCACTTGACTATATTTGGAATGAACTACAATCCAGAATTGGAAGGCTCACAAGTGACCCTTATCTGGAGGCTTGGAGATCTTTATCTGGATCTTGGTTTGGAGATCCTTATCTGGATCTTGGTTTGGAGATCCTTATCTGGATCTTGGTTTGGAGATCTTGAGCCATAGTGACTATGGATTCCAGAAGATTGAATCTCCGAGTTTAAGAACCACACCTTTAATCTGGGCTACACCTTTCATCTGGGATTAAAGGTGTGGTGGAACACACCTTTAATCTGGGCTACACCTTCTGCTGGAGACAATATAAGGACATTGGAAGAAGGGAGTCTAGCTCTTGCTCCTTTGCCTGCTTGCTGCGTGAGACTGAGTAACTGCTAGATCCTTGGACTTCCATTCACAGCTGCGACTGAACCATTGTTAGGAATTGGGCTGCCGACTGTAAGTCATCAATAAATTCCTTTACTATCTAGAGACTGTCCATAAGGTCTGTGACTCTAGAGAACCCTGACTAATACAGGGTTACAGGTGTGTGCCATCACGGTCAGCTTGCTTTATTTGTGTTTGTTTTTATTATTTAGCAAGTTCAATATTTTTGAGATGGTATTGTACAACGGAGCTCAGGCTTGTCCCATGCTTGCAATCTCCTGCTTCTGTGCCTGGAGCGCTGGGATTACAAGTGCCCCACCCCCAACAGTTGTTTCACTTTCCTGATGGAGGCAGAGGTTTCCCTGAGGTTTCTGCCTTTCAGAATGTTGAAAAAGGAAGACCAAAGTCATCTTTGACTAAAGTGGTAATGAGTTTGAGGTCAGCCAAGACTAAATGTCACCCTGTGACAAACAAATTTATGGTTAATCAAGGTCAAGAATATTAAACAGAACATTCTAAACATAAGCAATCTATAAACTTTAAATCACACCCTGACTGATACTATAATATACTATCAGTATATCATCTGCATGATAGTGTCTGCCAATGGCACCTGATTCTGCCCTGGGAGTGAATCAGCTAATCAACTGTGAGAGCCAAAGTTATGATTTAAGTTTCTCTGTGCCTAAGAGGTCCATGAAACAGAACTCTCTCTAGCTTGCAAGCCCCTTGCCCAAGGGCAAGTACTCCCTGAAATGTTGAAGGCTGATGTTAATAGGAGATAACTAACACACGTTCTCACTCCCCTAAATGTGTTTACTTGACCCAACGACACCAGCTGTGATCACATGGAGATGGGGGGGGGGTATGAGCAGGAAATATGTCAGGAGGTACACTTGCCCCTGATTGGGTGTGGGTGGAAGGGGTGGGTTACGCAGGCAGGAAGTGAGTCTGGATCTTCTCTTGCCCTGATTGGACCTGATGAAAAATATGGAAATCCGTGGGTTTGCTTTTTAAGCCTCTGCAAAACATGGCTCGTGGCCATTTCTTGGTGACACTAGAACGGTCCTGGCCAGACTACATCCTCCTGGCAAGTATTTAATTAAAGCTTGCTTCAACCTTGGCTCAAATTTTCAGTAGTGATCTTATTCTAGACCTTCAGCTTCGCCTTCATGGAGCCACAGCTGCTGTGCCTAACGAGGTTTTATTTTACTTAATAATGACACCAAGAATGGTCCTGTTGGCAATTCGGATATGCCAAAGAGAAGCCATAAAGTGCAGCCCTCTTCCCTTGGGATGACATAGCAAGGGTACTTACCGCCAAGCCTGACGACATTGTAATAGCAGGAGTATGTGTCAGGGCTGCTCACCGATGGCAGATAGGAAGCAGAGAGAAATGGCAGAGAACACGTCACAGCCTCCAAAGACATGTCCCCAGTCACCTTCCTCCAGATGGGCCCACTCTCCCGCAGTCTTACTACTTCCCCAGACAGCATGGCCAAATGGGGATCAAGCATTTCACACAGGAGCTGGGGAGGAGGGTGTGACTTTCATAGTCAAGCCACGACATGGAGCAATGTGTGGAAGGTTCCAGAGCATTCAAACTCCTCTGTTGTTGTTATTGTTTCGAGACAGGATTTCTCTGTGTAGCCTAGATGCCCTGGAACTCATTCTGTATACCAGGCTGGCCTCGAACTCACAGAGATACACCTTCCTCTGCCTCCTGAGTACTGGTATTAAAGATATGTGCCACCACAGCCCAGCAAGCATTTGAACTCTTGTCCTGCTGACTCAGGGTGGGCAGCCCTCCTAGGGCCAGCCTAGAAACTAAGCTTTCTCATATCCAAAAGTTTTAACCCAGTTTGAGCTCCAGGTCCCACCTCCTACTTCCTAGGGTTGAATGGGCTGCAACTTCCAACCCTGTCATTCTCTAAGCACTGGGTCTTTCTGTAACCCAGCCCAATGGTATCATACCATGTCATGAGTTGTCTCATTAGAATACACTCAGGTGTGAGCCAAAGGGAGTTGGTAGGATAGCATCATCCCCAGAAAGTGAACCGGAGAAGCAACAAGGAGGACATGGCTGCTCCTAGGTCTGGTGGAGGAGGTTTATTGTAGATAAAGCATAGTCAGGGGCAGAGTCATCTAGGAGAGTCCAGAGTGAGCAGGACCCTGAGCTGGGCCACGTGAGGAGAGGGGAGAGGAGAGAGCCTGAGACCAGGAGAGTGAAAGGTAGACAAAAAAGGCCAGGCAACCAAATGTTGGATTATATAGGGAAGGACAGCTAGGGAAGGGCATCCCAGCCCCTGAGCTGGAGAAGTTTAGGATAGGGGGCATGGTATGCCAGCCACACCCTGTAACAGGTAAGAAAGGACTGAGGCATTCTGGGACAACATGGCATCCAGGTCTGATTTGATATGTTAAGCAGGTAATTCAGTTAGCCTTTTGCCTGGGTTTGAAACCTAACACTCAGTAGCTTCAAGGGTTTTAGAAACTTCGTTTAAGAACCAAATTATAACAAATGTGCTCCCATTGTCTATCTCTCAGAAAACTATGAGGCATGGAGGAGTTTAGATGCCAAGAACTGAGGACAAAGACCCAACGATCTACACAGCAGCCTTTAATAGCTCAGTTTTCACACACTCAGATTTAAAAAAAACAAAAAACAAAAAAACAAGTTAAAAATATTTGGAAGGGGGTTGGGGAGATGGCTCAGCAGTTAAGAGCACTGACTGCTCTTCCAGAGGTCCTGAGTTCAATTCCTAGCAACCACATGGTGGCTCACAACCATCTGTAATGGGATCTGGTGCCCTCTTCTGGTATGACTGAAGACAGCTACAGTGTACTCACATAAAATAAATCTTTAAACAAACAAACATGAATTAAAGTTCCTAAAATGGGCCTGGCAAGGTAGCTTAACAAGTAAAGACACTTGTCGCAGACAATCCCCATGACCTATGTGATGGAAGCTTCTGGAAGTTACGCCCAATAAACAAACAGACAAACAAATATTAAGTTCCTGAAAAAAAAATTTGGAAAAAGTGTGTCTGAGAGTCAGTGAGCTCTCAGCGGGTAAAGGCATTTATGGTACAAGCCTGGAAACCTGCATTTGATCCCCAGAACCCACGTAATGGTGAATGGAGAAACTGACTTTGTCTTCTGACCCTACATGAACCTCACACATACCAACCACACAGGTACAATAGTAATAACAATTTAAAATGTTCTGAAACTGTGTTTGTACTACATATATACTTTCTTCTTATCATTATTCTATACATGGTTTTATATAATGAATAATCCCATAATATTTTTATTATATTAGGTTTCATCAGTATTCTTTAAAATATACTAGTGAGCCGGGCGGTGGCAGCGCACACCTTTAATCCCAGCACTTGGGAGGCAGAGGCAGGCGGATTTCTGAGTTCGAGGCCAGCCTGGTCTACAAAGTGAGTTCCAGGACAGCAAGGGCTATACAGAGAAAACCCTGTCTCGGAAAAAACCAACCAAATAAATAAATAAAATAATAAAATAAAATAAAATATACTAGTGAAATAAGTTATGCAAATACAACTCTATATAAATACAAAGGGGTTGGTTATCCATGGATTTGGCATTTTTTAAAACTACATTGATTGATTCTGTGTGTGTCTCTCTCTCTGTGTTTATGTGGTAGTTACAGAGACAACCCATGGTACTCGGCTCTCTCCTTCCACCATATGGGTCCCAGTGACTGAACTCAGGTAGTTAGGCTTGGCTGCAGGCACCTTTACCTACTGAGCCATGTCACTGGCTATGGTTTTGGCATCTTAGGTGTGCCTCTTGGATACCAAAGGTTTTTGAGACAGGGCCTCATTATGTAGCCTAGGCTGGTATCACACTTCTGGTCCTTCTGCCTCAGCCTCCCTAGTGCAGGTGTTGCATCTGTTCTGGCCTGTGGTATGCTGCTGCATTTCTTACTACAACAGTTTACATCGAAAGGTGCAAATCTTCCAGGTTTGGTCTCTACTGTCAATGTCACTATGTTGACTATGGTGGCGCATACCTATACCCCAAACTTGGGAGGCAGAGGCAGTAAGATCTTTAGTATGAGATTGTCATGGGAATCTGAGACCAAGCTGGGTTATGTAGTCTTATTATTGAAAAAAAAAAAAAAGAGTCCCATCTGACTCCAATGCCAAAATATTTTGCCTCTGTGTGTGTGGTGTGTCTATGTGTGTGAGAGTGTATGTATATAGGAGTGTGTATATGTGAGTGTGTGTGTATTTGTGTGTATATGTTTGCTTAATTAGTTGGTGAGCTGATAGTTATGGCACTGGTGTTGGCTCGGTACTGGTTACTACTGCCCTACTAGAGTTCTGAGGTGCCACGTGGCATCGTACTGCAGAAGAAAAGGAGCGAGCTGGTCTATGTCTTTGTAGCTGGCCTATCCCTCTTTTAAAAGTTACCAGGACTCAGTGACAGGGCTCGATCTAGAGGCTTTGTAATCTGAATCACTGTCTACAGGCCTCACCTAGATAAGCCGTGGCTGCAGTAGGTGTAAGCCCTCTTGACTCCATTAACTGCGGAAGGTCAAGGAGACCGATCACACTCAGCCCATGGTTCCTGTCACAGGTGAAGGTGGGATCTGTTTGAGTTCCTATTGCGTGTGTTCTTCTCCTCCTCTCTTCTATTCCTGACTGAGAACTTGGCTCAGCTCTTTTTATCTTCTTGGGGATCGAGCCTAGGCCATGTGCTCCATCGCTGAATCACAACTCCTGCCCTTATTTCTATTCATTTTTGCTCCACACAGTCTTGCTAAGTTTCCTAGCACAGGAGTACAGTGCCAACAGAGACCAGAAGAGGGCACTGGATCCACCAGAGTTGGAGTTGTAGGCAGTTGTGAGCCAGCCTGTTGAGTATACTGGGTCTTCTGGAATTACAGTAAATGTTCTTAACCATTAGGTTACAACTTTAGACCTGCATGTGTGGGTGTTATGCCTGCATGTGTATATGTGCACCATGGCCATGCCTGGTCCCCACAGAAGCCAGAAGAGAGAGTTGGACCTTCAGGGGCTGAGTTACAGATAGCTGTGATCTGCCATATGGGTGCTGGGAACTGACCATGAGAACAGAGAAAGAAGTATAAAGTAGTGATATGTGTGGGCTGGAGTGATGGCTCAGCAGTTAAGATCACTGGCGGCTTTGCTAGGGGATCCAGGTTTGATTCCCAGCATCCGCATCTGTCTCACAACTGTCTGTAATTCTAGTCCCAGGGAATCTGACAGCTTCTGGCTTGCTAGGCACACATGTGGGTACACAGATGTGATGAAAGTAACACCCAACACACACACACACACACACACACACACACACACACACACACAAACACACACACACACACACACACAGATGAAGAGTCACTTCAAGGCAAGCAAGTGTAAGCTGAAGTACTTCCCAGCTGCATGAGAACTCATTAGGAACACCCTTAGCCAACTCAGTTTCTTGTTTAGCATTCTCTCTCTTTTGTGACAGGTTTTCACATACCCCAGGTTGGCCTGAAACTCTCTATGTAGTCAAGACTGGTTTCAAATGTCTGATCCTGTGCTTCTAACTGATATCTCTAAAGCCCACTTTGGACACCACATTTGGTGACATTTGGTGACCTTTGGAAAGTTCCCATAGCATCCGGTGCTTTTGGTTTTTCCTCCAATGCTGAGATCAAACCAGGGCCTGATATGTGTTAAGACAAGCCACTGCACCAACAGAGATCTGCCTGCTCCCGCCTCTGGAGTGCTGGGACTGAAAGCACATGCCACCACACCTGGCTACGAAACAGGATTTTAATGTTATGAATGTCATGAAGTTCAACCTGCCTGTATCACTCTCACATCCATCACTCTCCATCCCCATCCCCCCACTATGTTGGGAACAGAGCCCAGGCCCTCACACACTAAGCTATACACACCCTGTCTGCCAAAGCTCTTTTAACACAACTCCTCAACAAGTGGTGTGTTTTCCTTCAGACACCTAGGTTTGGTTGTATAGCTAATGGTAGCAACCATGTCGGTGACAAGAGTTCTTCCTCACTAAGTGACCAGCCTGTCACCATTTCCCTTAAGCACTGAGTAGTTCTAAAACAGTGATCTTTCCATGACACTCCCTGTGCATCTGGGAGTGACTCCACAATATAATCCTGTAAGGGCTGAGCAAACTCTCTGGGCTCAGCCCAGGCTGATCTCATTTTCTGTCTCAGACCTCACCAGTGATCTAGAGCTCTTGAGATTCTTAGTCATTTTAGCCAAAACATGATGGAAGTCACCAAGATGTTTGTGTGGTACAGCTGATTTCTATGACAACAGAAATTAAATCATGACAGAACACTTTTAAAAGTAGAAGAATCATAAATATGTGGTTAAGAAAAACTTTCCACTCAAAGCATCCAGCGACTTGCAAGAACACCTCAAGAACTTTTGAAACAGCTGTTTAAACTCCTTGTAGGTATGTTTTATAACCCACTGTTTATAATATAAAAGTGTATGCATGTATATATGCATATATGCACTATTATATGTATTTTGGGGTTTTGTTTTTGAGATAGGGTTTCTCTATGTAGCTCTGACTATTCTAGAACTTACTCTGTAGACCAGGCTAGCCTCAAACCTACTGCCTCTGCCCCAGAAGTGCTGGGATTAAAGGTGTTGTGCCACTAAAGCCCAGCATAGGTATGTATTCTTAACACAAAGTTTTATCTGAATCAGTATGAGGACTCAGTAAGTACTGTGTGAGCATGAGTGTTGCAGGACATAATAAAAAGAACGGCAAATTCCCAGCTACACCTAGCTACTCTCTGCCGGAGGTCCCGCCATCTTTGGGCTAGCCTCTGTGCGGCGGTCTTCTCAGCTCCGGTTCACCTGCCTCTGAGCTGCTTGTACTTTCTCTGCCATCCACCCCCCATAGTTGGCAGTCCCAAATTCCAGTAACTCAGAAAAATCAAAACTCTAGAAACTTATAACTAATCAGTCAGATTTGTATATCAATAAATTCTCAAGATGCCCACACAATAATTTCAGAGCCAATTGATAATGATACAAGCTGCTCACCTAAATTAGACAAGTTACCCCAATTATTCTATCCCTATATGATATTATAGCTAGCTGTGGCTATTTAAAGCCATGTGGAATCTGAATCGTCCCGTTCATCCTCCATCTGTAGGGAGTGTAGGCAGCTATACTGGAGCTGGGAAGACCTTGATCAGTTGCTGCATGGGGGCTAGCCGTGGAGGTGGTGAGGCCGAGACTGCCGGGGTAGAGAGTAGCAGGACATAGTGCGGGATGGTATCAATTTTTTAATATTTCCCACAGCAGATGAGAACCCAAGTCTGGCTTCCTAGCACCCACTTAAATGCACATGGCAATGTGCATCTGTAACCCAGAGCTCGGCAGCATAAACAGGTGGATTCCTGAGCTCACTGGCTGGTTGGTCTAGCCAAATCATTGAGTTCCAGGTTCAGTGAGACCCAGTGTAAAAAATAAGATGGGAGCCACTGATGATGTCACCCCATGACCTCCATACATGTATAAACATGATGCATACTCGTGTGCGTGTGTTTGTGTAGGGGAGGGAGGAAGAAATAAAATTAACAGGAAATTAAGTTAGACATTGTGGGTGGCATGGTGGCACATGCCTGTGATCCCAGGACTCAGAGGCAAAACAAGTTCAGGGCCAACCTGTTCTGTATAATAGGCTACAGAGCTACAGAATAAGACTTATTTATTTATTTTGGTTTTGGTCTTTTTGAATCAGGGTTTCTCTGTGTAGGCCTAGCTATCCTGGAATTTGCTCTGTAGACCAGAACCACCTCAAACTCAGATCTGCCTGCCTCTGCCTTCCCAGCGCTGGGATTAAGGGCCTGCGCTACCACCACCACACTTCTATTCTGTTTGTTTTAAAAAGGGTCTTTTTGCCAGTTGTGGTGGTTCAGGCCTTTAATCTCAGCACTCACAAGGGCGACAGAAGCAGATGGGTCTCTTAGTTGCAGGCCAGCCTGGTCTACCCAGAGTGTTCCAGGACATCCAGGACTTCCAGAGAGAGCAGCCTTGTTTCAAAAAACTAATAAAACAAAACAAACCCAAACAACCAGAATAATTAGGAGATGTGAATATTTTAAACAAAGTTTATCAAGGGGCTGGAGAGAGAGCAGCAGCTAGGAACACATTTATTTTCTTGGAATGTTCTTTCTTTAATGATATTTACAAGAATTACTTCCTTTCAGAATTAAACTCGAATGAGATACTAGAGAACTCTCTAGTGACCATCACATTTTAAACTGCAAACAAGAATGGTGGGGAATGTGTGTGTGTGTCAAAAGTTCAAGTCCAGCTTGGGCCATGTAGTAAGAATGAATAAATGAATAAACGAATAGAACAACACCCTAACATTACCTTATTACCTTTTCCTTTCTTTCTTTCTTTCTTTCTTTCTTTCTTTCTTTCTTTCTTTCTTTCTTTCTTTCTTTCTTTCTTCCTTTCTTCCTTCCTTCCTTCCTTCCTTCCTTCCTTCCTTCCTTCCTTCCTTCCTTTCTTTCTTTCTCTCTTCTCTCTCTCTCTCTCTCTCTCTCTCTCTCTCTCTCTCTCTCTCTCTCTCTCTGAGACAGAGTGTCTCTATGTAGTCCTGGCTATCCTGGAACTCACTATGTAGACCAGGCCGGCCTTGAACTCATACAGATTCACCTGCCTCTGCCTTCTTAGTGTTGGAATTAAAGTTGTGAGGCCCTAGGAGTGGCCTTTTCTTATCTTTTTTAACCATAACGTTTATTACCTCTTAATAAAAAATAATTTGTAAAGAGTTTTATTTCTGATCTTTTCACAATCAAACAAAGCCTATGAAGAGAAACCTTAGTGCCGCAGACCTTCTGGGTCCCTGTGTCTGCGTGGAACGGGGGTTTCTCGACGCAGGTGAGCAAAGCGTGGATGAGCGACAAACAGACACACACACAGGAGAGTTCGTGTGGAATCTGAGTGTAATTTTACAACTCAAGAGCATCAGACTTTTTATGCAGAGGACAATAAGGAAGTTGGGTGACATATTTGCAAGGTACAATTATATATTATATTACATATTATAAAGCTATGTTACCCATACCTAGGGACAAAAATCTTTAATGGTCACCAGTTCACTAGAAGTAAACTCTTTACAGTTAACAGGATGCAAAGGAAATAATAAACTTTCAAATCTATAATAATTTTGTTTGAAGTAGGTAAGCTATCTTGTAATGCCTTTATAAGTTCTAAAGCCTGATTGACCTTTTATAAATCTTTAATTTAGACTTTATTATGAACAACACCTGGGTATATCTGAAAAGAAAAAAATGTTGTTTAGCTAAAAGAAATCTCCCTGAAGGCAGGGAGGGTGAAGTTTCAAGAATTTCCATAGGCGCAGTCTGCAAAACGCAAGAAACTTTGCACAAACTTTCCTGAGGCTGCTTTAAGCTTTGTATCAACCCATGTATATGTTTTCCAAACTGAGCATCTTGGCCCTCCTGTAATGAGGACCGATTTTTGAGGAACAATTTAACTCTCTATCCATGTCTCTAATTTTGGACAATCTTTTTTAAGATGACTTATACCTTAAACACTTTCTTTTATAACCTTTTATGGTCCTGTAAGGCCGCAACCATAGCCAAACTGATTTTGTGAGGGTCTAATTTCTGCACAAAGACGAATTATCTAGTTAACTCTGCCTTGCTTTGTATGGCTGAATGGCCAAAGTGAGTGCCATTAGCTCTCATAAGATGATTACTCTTGTAACAATCTTAATTTTGGGTGAGTTAAAAATCTTAAGCTTTCGATCAAACTGCAAACTGCAGTCAATGGGACACTAGCAATTTTAACCATAATTTTTAAGTTTCCGTTGCAATATTAAAATATATCTATAACTTGGAAAGCAAGACCCAATTTTAAACAATTTATTTTCCTTAAAATTAATACTAAAAACATCACTATCACGTTACAAAATTTGGCTGTCAATTCATTAATGTATGACAGTTTAGATTTTAATGTTCCATTAAAGAGACATCGTTTTAAAATTTTATCTTTGTAAGTCTATCTTTTAGGATAAGAATTACATAAAATGTTATCTTAATTTAGAAGTATCTTTAGAGGACTAGTTCTCTGGGCTGGTTTATGCCAGGTGCTTTTGTTTGAAAATGACTCTGGCCCTGAGTTACTACTTTTAAGTTAACTTTATAACCAGTGATACATCTTTTTAATCATACCCAAATAACTTATAAGCCAATTTTCTATGACCAAGATATGCAGATCATATTTATACCTTTAAGACCAGTCAAAAACCAAATCAAGTGGCTACATGAATCTTATAAATTTAGATCAATCAAAGAATTTTACTTTTTATAGCTATACTATAAGATAAAACACTTTGTAATTTGCTAAACACAATAATCACAAACTTGCAGAGAATTTTTTAGGAAAAACAACTATCAGCTTATTTGTCTTAGAACTAAGAGGTTGCAGACTCCTTTTCTTTAAAGACAAGTTTTTTAGCAGGCCCTCTCCTGCTGTGCTTGATTTTTGGCTAAAGTGAGAGAGGCCTCTCTCAGCCTCCGTTGTGCAAACTGAGAGTGAATCAGTAGGTAAAGTTTTAACCATTTTTTTTTCTTTTCAACATGAAACATAAAACAGTCAGTCATTCAAACAACGAAACAATCATTCAGACAACGAAACAAAAAACATACATGAATTGACATGATTGGTGCACCAAACATAGACAATAGAAAGAGGGTAGAGACTTCTCCTGTACGGGCCAGAGGGAATAAAACAGGGCGTCCCCCGATTTCTCTCTGTCCCTGGGAGAGTTCTAAAATCAATTTTCTCTATTTCTTTCTTTCCATTCCTGTTTGTAAGAGGCAGCTTGTCAAACCAAGATTAAAATCTAGAATTTTTTAACAGCTTCTGGCAAGCATCTAAAACTTCTAATTTATTTAATCTGAGGGCAAATTTTTGAGAAAACACACAATCTCTATACACTAACTGTCTCAAATAGCCTAAAAGTTTACCATCCTGAATCTTTTTGAAGCCATCATCAGTCCACTTAGTCAAATATTTTATAGCCATCTGCAAAAATGCTCTCTATTTTCTGCAACCAACAAAAATACCATTGACAAAATGAATTATATGTTTTAGGAAACGATTTCTTAACTTCCAATAAAGCCTTTTCTACAAATTTTTTGACACAATGTAGGACTGGGAAATTATAAAGTAACAGTAAGAAGTGACCTATATTTTGACCTTTATGAAGTCTCTTTTTATACTTTAACCATAATTTAACCATAACTTTTTTTTTTTTTTTTTTTTGGCTTTTTCAAGACAGGGTTTCTCTATAGCCCTGGCTGTCCTGGAACTCACTTTGTAGACCAGGCTGGCCTCGAACTCAGAAATCCACCTGCCTCTGCCTCCCGAGTGCTGGGATTAAAGGCGTGAGCCACCACGCCCGGCTTTTTAACCATAACTTTTAATTTTACCTAAAGTATCAGAACCACTTGAAGTTTTTCTTATAACTGGAGCTGTGTCCTATAATGAGCTCCACAGTTTCTGAACGGGGCTAAGAGACTGCCCCTTTAGTTTTTTGTCTTTTTTTTGAGCAGAGTCCCATTCTTATGGGACTTTGGTTTACATTCACTTTTCCAGTGTTTGTCACAACGCTGGAAAGGACCCAAAGGAATGTTCTTCTTGTCTCCTGAGAGATTTTTACAATCTCTCAGGTGCCCCAGTTTTTTACAACCGAAACATGTAATTCCATCAGTAGCGCTGAATGTCTTTCCTTTCTTTGCTTGGGTGTAAGCTATCTCCTGAATTACAGCCGGTGAGGCATTTACACATGCTTTAATATAATCTTGTAGGGAACTTGTCTTGCGGATTGGTCTGTTCAGGTCTTGGCACAAGGTGTTCACGTATTCCCAAGCCAATTGTTTTATTAATATATCAGTTCCTTCCGAGGGGGTAAGCATCCTAGAAACTGCCTCTTCCAATCTAGCCACAAAACCTTCATAAGACTCATCATGTTTTTGCCTAATTCCTGAAAGGACTGTGGACTTAGCCTTAGGTGGAGGTAAACTCTGCCAGCTGGATACGGCTATCTGATTGATTTTCTTCAACACTGCCTTTGGGGTTTTCAGCTGTGCTGCTGGTCTAGCATAGTCTTTTTGCCCAAGAAGCATAGGTACCGTGGGTTTAGCTCCATTTTTCAATGTAGATTTTTCCTGAGCTAACTTTCTGGCCCTCTCTTCATACTCTGTTCTCCAGAGAATGAAATCTCTGGGAACGAGAGTAGCCTTTGCTGTTTGGTGCCAATCACAAGGGGTCAGCCACTGGCTTACTACTGCATCCAGAATCTGTAAAGTATAAGGTGCAGTAGGGCCCAGCGTTTTTACTGCTGACTGTAATTCCTTAAGAGTTTTTAATGGCAAAGGTTTCCATCACGGCTCACTCCCTTCGCAAATTACCCGGGTAAGTGAGTGTGAGATCTCCTAGTAAAGACTCCTTCTCACTGCTGTCTTGGTAGCTGCGAAAATGATCTCTTCTCCCCTTAAATTCACACTTTCTCATTCCCTCAGTAATATCCCATTCAACATCACCTTCACTGTCAGTAGTCTCTGATTCACTTTCCTCTACCCTTCTCCCTTTCTTGCCTGTACGGTTTAATTTCTTATAGAACTTTCTCATATCCTTACCTACACACGTCCAATCTTCTAATGTTAAGCTTCCCTCCTCTGGAAACCAGGGACTGATTTTTTGCACGAAATCATAAAATTCTTGTAAAAATTTATCCGAGACTTTTAGGCCTCTTCCAGACAACATGTGCTTGAAAACCGAGAGAAACAGCCTCTTCTCTTTAGATTCTGACTGCCCCATGATAAAAACTTACTCGTCCTTTAACTGATCTACGAATCAGCCTGTCTGCAGCACAGTCCGATGAGATCCTGTCTTTGCCTGAGAAAATAAAGAAGAAAAAGAAAAAAGAAAGAAGAAGAACTAAAGACTAACTCGCTCTGGTGTCCCTGTTCGGGCGCCAGCTGCTGCAGACCTTCTGGGTCCCTGTGTCTGCGTGGAACGGGGTCTCTCGACGCGGGTGGGCAAAGCGTGGATGAACGACAAACAGACACACACACAGGAGAGTTCATGTGGAATCAATCTGAGTGTAATTTTACAACTTGAGCATCAGACTTTTTATGCAGAGGACAATAAGGAAGTTGGGTG
This sequence comes from Mus musculus, assembly GCF_000001635.26. Taxonomy (NCBI): domain Eukaryota; kingdom Metazoa; phylum Chordata; class Mammalia; order Rodentia; family Muridae; genus Mus; species Mus musculus. The sequence goes on along the minus strand of NC_000080.6, from coordinate 45,391,623 downwards.
ACATATTCGCAAGGTACAATTGAGGTAACCGGAATCTTACATAAAACAGAGGAATGCAAACACAAAAGGTCTAACAGGAACCACCCAGGATAGAATACATTGATAACAGCTGGGATCAACAAGGGCTCCACCTAAAATTCACTAATCTTAGAAGCCAGGGTCAAGGGCTTCCTGTCCTTGCCATAGTTCCTATTTTAGTCTCTTGTATAGTCCACCTTCCCCTTAGGCCATTGTAAATACGTGTGTATGGGTGTAACTCTGCTATAGAATCTATTCTGGTTTCTCCTTTGGTCTGAAACTTCCTTCTTCCTTAGTGATGGTAAATTCCTGTGTAAGGGAGTGACTTAGCTTTTACAATCTTACTGAATTCCAAGACCAAGGTCTTGCTAAGGACGAACTAGGACTGTTGGAACACTGGTGGAAGGCTTAAGCCATGTCAGAATTCAATTTTAAAAAGCACTTATAATAGGAAAATACTGAAAGAGAGCACGTGGATCCATACACTAGACTAACGCAGGAATGGAACGCGGGAATGAAAAATTACTGTATGGGTAGGGAATGCTAGACTCCAGGAGAAGAGCTTCCTTGAAACTCTTTTGCCTCATGAGTGACTTTTAAGCCTTTCGGCTTGTCCAGTTGACTCGACCGGAGAGCGTAGCACCTTAGCAAATATGTTATCCCAACACTACAACGCTTGATATGCAGAGGGCACAACACGTGGTCAGCGGGTGAATGGCTGCACTGATGTGGGGAGATATCCACCATATAAATTCAGAATACAGTTCACATGTATTGTGCTGCCCTGAGTGAAAGGAGAGACAGGGGATTGTAAAAGACGTAGCGGTGCTCACTAACTATGCCCTGTTCCAGTTAGCTAGCAGTTTTAGGCAAGGCTGTGTTTACTAATTGGCCAGTCATTGTGAGTGGAACATCAGCCTGAGTTAATCGGTAAAGGTCTACCTGTGATTTTCTAGTCTCTTTTCATTAAAGATATGATTTATTTCAGAGTATAGTATTTTTGTGACAGGGTGGTCTGGGCCCCTATGAGATTGCATCGAGTAATTACGCTGCCATTTCTGAGTAAGACATGCAGTTAACTAACAGGTTTTGTTGCACTGGAATTTGGGTAGATGTTCCTCATTTCACCATACTGTAGTTTATTCCTTCTACACACACATACATGTACACAAACTAGCATCTTAAGCACATATTACAGGCCAGGATACATGTTGAATGTTTTATTTGTATTGCTTTATTAGACCGTCACAGTGTCAGATTAGGTACCAGATACCACCAAAGATTAGGAAGCTGTGTCACAAATGTTCAAAGCCACAAGTAAAATGGAAGCACAGCAAAGGAAATTCACATAATCCGAAGACATTTCTACCAAGCTGTTAACATAATGTTAATTCTACAGGCGAAGCCATGGGGACACATGACTTTTTATTCTGTATTTCTCTGATGCTGCAAGTTTTAAAATAAGCAAAATAATGTAGTAAGACATTAAAAAACAAATATTTTGGCTGGCGGGATGGCTCAGTGGGTAAGAGCACCCGACTGCTCTTCCAAAGGTCCAGAGTTCAAATCCCAGCAACCACATGGTGGCTCACAACCATCTGTAACAAGAACTGACTCCCTCTTCTGGTGTGTCTGAGGACAGCTACAGTGTACTTACATATAATAAATAAATCTTTAAAAAAAACAAATATTTTAATGAGTTCAGAGATGGAAGTGGTATACGTCTTGGTATATTCAAGACATTTCTTCCTCCTCCCCTATCTATCTATCTATCTATCTATCTATCTATCTATCTATCTATCTAGTGACAGCATTTCTCTACATATTCGGGGCTGTATTTGATCTAATTGTGTAGAACTGTCTTGAACTCACAGAGATGCACAAAGCCTCTGGTCTCTAGTGCTGGAATTAAAGGCATGCACCAAGTACTACACACACACACACACACACACACACACACACTCGCTGTGTGTGTGTGTGTGTGAATGTATGTATGTATGTATGTATATCTCCAAATCTCTGCTTCCTCACTTGTCAGATGACACTAAATGACACTTAAGAGAGAGACACTGGAGGTAGGAACCTTCCCAGGACTGAGATTACAGAACAAGCACAGTATTTGCTGTATACTGTAAGATGCTTTCAGGGCCCTGGCCTCTACCCCACTCTTCACTGCCTGGAGAACGTAGCCACTTCTTGCCCAGAGTAAGCTGAAATGTTCCGGGTGTCATAGGAAGCAAAGGGCTGCAGTGGAAAGCTCAAGAGAGCTCAAGGGTGAGTGGTTCCAGCTCAGTTTCTAGAAGACAGAAGCCCAGCCTTGTCTCAGACATTTGACAATCAGGAGATGTAATCACCAGTCCTGTTAATGGACTGCATGCAAGTGAGGGAGGGGGACGATGGGACTGACAGGGTAGGAGCCTTAGGGCTCGGAGAATGAAAGGAACCCACACCGGTCATCGCGGTAGGCTGCTTATACTCCTATGGCTTTATTTTCAGATAAGGTGTGAGAGCGACGGTGGTACTCTCGTGCAGTGAGCGAAAGGCAAGTCTGGAAGGTAAACTGATGACGCAAGCTTTGCCCCTGGTCTTTGCCCCACGCCCCGCCCCGCCCCGCCCCGCCTCGCCTCCGGAGCCCAGGAGTGGTGTGCGTGGCCGTGCCTCCGCGTGCGCAGCGGTGCGTGAGGGCGGGGCAGGGCAGAGGCGTTGGTCCGGCCACGTTTGGCCTGGCGGTTCCGGCTGCGGCGCGTGGGGGCGCACGGGGGGCGGGGCTGGAGCTGCAGCCGGATCCGGATGCGGCGGCGCTTTGACCCGCAGGGAGACTGACGCGCCGGGACTGGAGCGTGGTCCGCTCCAGTGCGGTGAGGCGGCCTGGGGCTGGGACGCGAGGGCTGGCGGGCTTGGGACCGCAGAGGCTGAGACGCCCTGCCCGGGAGCCGGGCGGCAAAGCTTGATGCCCGGCAGTCTGGCCGGGCAGGGTCTTGGAGGGCCTAGGAGTGTCCGTGGCGTGGGAATGGGGGACGGTCCTCACCTTTTCTGCCGCCGTCCCTATGAAAGGGCGCGAACCCTCGGTTCCCTTTTACGGGTGTAGCGGTCAGAGCCGCTGAAGACAAGCACCGGCTCTGAAGAGCCCCAGCTGCGCAGACTGTATGAAACCTGGGGTGGGGGAACCTAGAACTTGAACCTCTAGAAACACCAACTGTGTGGTTTCTATTATGTGTTAGAGCTAATGTTTATGTAAGGCAAGCATAAAATTTGTTCCTGTAAAAAAATAAATGGGGGTTTGTTTGGGATTAATTAATCCAAGAGTAGGTCTCAGGAAATGGATTCATTAAGGTAGGAATTGTATGATTCAAACAGATTCCATGATGCAAAGATTGTCATCTGTTGACTTTCCTGCAGTAATGCTCTATGGGAAAATGAGAGGATCCTCATTCCAGGCCACTCATTTGTTGATGAGTGTTAACTAACCTTAGGGCTAGTCTTGGAAACTCGGTGCTCCCAACTGTGCAACTAGACTTGGGGCTAATCAGATCGTGTAGATTAAGTACACTAACGGGAAAGACTTCTTGCTTCATGAAATACTACCTTTCATGAAGATACTCGGAGCTGTCTACTTATCTGTCTGTCTACCTGTAACCTATCACAGCGAGTTTGATTTGGCTGCAGATCATGTTTAGAAATGTGTGAATCCTGGTCTTCAATCTTCCTACTTGTTGCTCCGCTGTTTTTCAGGAAGCAGCCGCTCCCCATCTATATCCAGACTCATTCAGAGGCTGGGAAACCAAACTTGAAGTTGGGTGTATGTCTTTTGTCTTCTCACTTGTGGCCATGTGGCAATCTTTTTTTCTACATGACTTTCTGAAATGTGATTTCTAGATAATACCTTACGTCATTCATTATTCATTGACTAGAGGTTCACTGGACTAGGGCTTAGGCAATACTCAAGCATTGTAAACAAATGCTAATTTAGAAGTTAAACCCTACTGGGTAGAGGGGGAGGGGCTTTTAGTTAGAGTTTACAACCAAACTTAGAGAGGAAGTTAGGTGGTGACCTTTAAGTGCTACAGAATGAAGGCTTCTTGTAGTTTTGTTTTGATAAAACAGCCTGTGTAGCAGGGGCTAGCCTTGAACTTGGGTGGGGGGGGGAGTAGTAGAGAGGGGTACCTTAGAACCAGCTTTTTAAAAAAATCTCCATGTTTAATCAACTCCAATAATTAGTTTTAAAGTGTGTGTGTGTTTGAGATAGGTGTGACTGGGTAGCCTGCTGTCCTTGAGTCCCACACAGTCCATGCTTCAGCCTCCCTAGCACTGAATCCAGGTCTTTGCCACCTCACCTGAATTTTTATTAGATTGTAATTAGGCATGACCTCTGTCAGCATCATAAACTGTGTCTTTATGACTAGGAAGAAAGGCTTTTTTTTCCTTTGGATTTTATAAATCTCATTTAAAAAGAGGTTTGGCTCTCATCAGATCCTTTGTGTTTAACCAGACCAATGCCTGTCCTCATCTAGTTAGTAATGAACGCTAGAAACTGATGGAATGTTGCTGTCCAGTATGGTGTGGGACACACCTGTAATCAGCCTGGGGAATATGGAAACAGGAGAACCAAGAGTTAGAGGGAGGCTGGAGAGGTTGGCTGAGAGAGTAAATCATTTGCAGTGCAAGACTGAGAACCAGAAATCTGATTCCCAGAGCGCACGTAAAGAAAATAGGGTGGGCTTAGTAGCCCACCTGTAATGGTGTCATCAGGAGACAGAGAAGTCCTTTGAGTAAACTGACTATTCTCACCAACCTAAAAACTGAGTCGTGGGTTTGGAGAGAGATTGAAGAAGACGCCTGATGTCAACCTTGGGCCTCCTCCACTCTCACAGGCACACACACATGTGCACACATACAAACATGCCCACACAAACTCACACATACAATGAAGGGCGAGAGGCCAACCTAAGCTACATGATGAAACTGTTCTTAGAAAGTGACCTCCTGGCATTGTTCTTTCTTCACTATTTATGTGGCTTCCTTGTAGATCATGTACTTTCTCACCCATTGACTTAGGGACCTGGGTAGCTGATCAGTGGAAAGTAGCTAGAAATTACTGTGCTAATCACAAGTTGCCTTTTTCTGCTTGCCCCTTGAGCTGCTCACCTTTGCCAGGAGCATAGCTTATCAAAAATGGCCTTTTCAGTATGGGTGGAGATAGCTTAGTGAAGGATAAAGGGGGAACAGGGAGAGCTAGAGTGGGGCCCATGTGGGATGGACACAGCTTTCATGCCTTCGTTTAGTTACCTGGAAGCTTCAGGGTTTAATTTGTGGGTACTAAAGTGCCTCAGCTATCCAGTGTAACATGTAGCTATGTAAACGTGTCATTTTATTTAGAAGCCTTTAACGATTTCTTTTGTAAATCAATTATTGATAACCCATGAGTTCTTTAAAATCCTTTGGTGTCAATCACATCTTGCTTTCCCTTTCCCAACATCCTCGCTGCCCACCACCAGAGTTTTGCTAGTTGAAGACTGAGCTCAGGTGAACCCAATGTAGCTGCTTTCATTTTGTAAACAGTTCATTAAAACAACATGATAGCCATATCTTGGTGCCTGGACAGTGGGTTCTTATTTCTACCAGAATGCCTTTATACATTTTGATTAGTCTGAAATTCTCATTTCCAAAATTGAGATTCCAAGTATTAATTCTAACTTTTTAATTTTAACTCTTAAACAATAATGGAGTGTAGGGATTTGGCTAAACTAGACTAGTAAAGAGGTGACATCATTCTGCCTAGTAGAATCAATGATGCAACTTGTGGTAAAGGGCAAAATGAAGATGTAACACTCACTGCTAGAAAATTGCTAGAGTTTCAGAGTGACATTAAGCTGTGTGCAACAGGCCTGTGACACTTGGATGCTGCCTGTGGCCATGTTATTGTCCTCGGCCTGGAACCTTGCAAGTTCCTCTATCTACTTGCTAGTCTATAAGATACGATCATGATACATCTTTTATTACTTGTTAACAAATATAAAGTACACACCAAATTAATATTACATATTTTTATGATTATTTACAAAATAGGACCATTTAGTTAAAGAAATGTACAAGAAAACTATTAATAACTGGTTAAAATTTATTATGACTTAATTTTTATTGAGACAGCGTTTCATATCACATTGGTCATATGTGTGTTTTTGAGACAGTATTCCAAAGTTTAACCCAGGCTGGCCTAAGACTCCTATTCCCTTGGTGCCTGAAGTTCTGGGATTATAAGCACGTCCCTCTATGTCTGGTGCATAGCATGAAAAACAACCAACCACCACCAACAAAACAACCCACTGGTTATTAAACTGTTTAGAAGTAGCTACCACACACAGTGTCTGTCATGGCTAAGATAATACTATTGTGAATACAGAGAATAATGAAGTAATTTGAGTAATTCCTACGTTTCTTGTTTGTGGTTCATATAAAATAAGTCATATTCATATGTTTAAGTGAGTCTTTAGTGACCCCTGGCTACCAGGTGATTTCTGAGCCTAGTAATAACTGCAAGATTCTAAGTGTTCAAATGTGAGCACCCACAAGATGACAGTGCTACACCAGGAGCCCAACCCACAGGATAAAGCATCTTCAGGATCTGCTAGTTTTAAAGTTTTGTTTTTGTGACTTAATTTGACTACTCAACCCATAACCCAACTGACAGTAAAGATGGTTTTTAACAAGTAAACGTGTTTACACTTACAGATTTTAGGTAGCTAGAGTAGAGTAGCTGATAAAATGTTATAGAACCCATTTGTGTGATGACATTAACTTTCTTAACAAGTATACTTTTCCTTTTATAAAGCCTCTCAACATTTGAAATTTTATTTTAGACTTTACTGGAAAGATGAAACCCGATGAAACTCCCATGTTTGACCCAAGTTTGCTCAAAGAAGTGGACTGGAGTCAGAATACAGCTATATTTTCTCCAGCCATTTCTCCAACGCATCCTGGAGAAGGCTTGGTTTTGAGGCCTCTCTGTACTGCAGACTTAAATAAAGGTATGGGCCCAATTTTAGTTTGGGAATCCTGACCAGAATTTGTTGCTTTCTTCATAAGCATGATGCTAACTTGAAACAGTACTTGACTTTGTACTTAAAGTGACTGGATCACTCAACTGTAATAGTCATGTATCATGCCTAAGACCAGATATTACTACGATGAATTTAAAAATAACTAAATATAGCAGTATTCCATCCAAAAGGATATCTGAAAACAAAATTGAAGTTATAATGTATAAACACATGGATGAGTTTTCTCCAAGAAGACAGGCAAAGGAACATTCTTTGGACAAACTGAAAGGGTTTTATTTAGTCCTGTGTAATTCTTAACATCTAAATTATCCAAAACAATTTCCTGAAACTTTGGTAACATTTTGCCTTACTATTTTCTTTTAGATAGGTATTTGAATAAAGTAAATTTGACCAGAACTACTGCATGTAGAAAAATTAAGACTAAAAAAGTTAGAAAATGTACTTTTAACATTATCAGTAGTTTTTTTGGGTTTATTTTTATTTTTTTGAGACACAGTCTATGTATTCCTGGCTATCTTTGAACTCAGAGATCTACCTGTCTCTGCCTCCCAAGTGCTGGGATTTTTAAAGTTATGTGCCACTATTAACATTAAAATTAAAAAATTTTTAAATTGTCCCAACAGCATTATACTAGTTACACTTTATCTTACAAGTGATATATTCAGTGGAGTGAGAATCTTGCACTTTTTGGGTCATATATTTAGGAGAATGTGGCATCCCTTACATAAAATTTAAATAGCGCTTAACAGTATACATGCTGGTTCTGTAATTATTGATATTAAGGCTTGAACTACCGTAAAATCATATGCAGGCAAATATTGTTGAAGGCTGTCACTTGCTATCCTGTTTATAAAAATAGGTACTTATATGAAAATGCCCTTATGTGTATGGTACCATGTGTAATGAATGCGCACAACACACTATTGAAAAAATTGCATGTTTAATCAGCAAATCTTGATTAAAGATTATTATAAAACATGATTATAGAGTTTTGAAAAAGTAACTTTCTTTAACCTACCCAGTGAATATTTTTGCTGCTTTCCATATTTTAATCTTTCTTTTGCTTTTCTCCTGAAATGTTTTAAAACTAGGTTTTTTTAAGGTATTGGGTCAGCTGACAGAGACTGGCGTCGTCAGCCCGGAACAGTTCATGAGTAAGTACCATGCGGCACTTCGTCTGAATGCATAGAAATCTGGTCAGTACCCGCTCAGTCAGATAGGTTAGTTACAAATCAGCCATCCTTATTTATAGAATCGAGATGTTTTGTATAACTTGATATTTACTCTAGAATTGCTTTCCTTTTGTTGTAGTATGTATCTTAAATAAATCTTAAAAAAGATATATACTACAATAAAAGGAAAGTAATTCTAAGATTTATATATTTTGTATATAGTGTTCTGCCTGCGTGTATCCTGCAGGCCAGAAGAGGGCACCAGATCTCATAGCCACCACGTGGTTGCTGGGAGTTGAACTCAGGACCTTTGGAAGAGCAGGCCTCTGCGCCATCTCTCCAGCCCTGTAGAATATCTTTCTATGTGGTTATGGTTAGCACAGAAATTTCATTACAAACTTAAAAAAAATTTATGAGTTTATGTTCCTACTTTCCTTTTGTTCTTATTTATTCATTCATTAATCCATTTATTTATTTGCTTTTATATTGAATTTTAAGGTTGGGTATCTTAGTCTAACAATCCCCTTCTCCCTTTGAGACATGAGAAAATGGGTTTCCAAAAAGAATCAGTCGTACCCGATATCACAGTTAATTATTGCCAAGAGAGATGGAACCTTCTTAGCTTTATCCAGTGTCGTAACTCAGTCTATTCCCATTTTCTATTAATGCAGCTCCTTTAGTCGGTAATTTCTCCAACTAGGCTGAGAATGAAGATCAATATTCTATAGTTTTGTTTATTTTCCCTCATTGAATTATTTCCTCTCCCCCCCAGATTGGGACCTATATAGAATGAGACTTTGAAAATAAACAATATCTGAGTTTCTCATATCAGAAGAGATGAGAAAGTGTAGCTTTTTCTAGCAATACAAAGTATTAAACATTGTTTGTATGACTTTGGAAAAGTTGTTTAAATGGGGATGTATCTCTCATCTTTGTAAGGTGCTATTACAGCAAAGATCCTATTTCTAAAGAAACAAATACATAATCATGAAACATTGGAAAACAAGTGGAAAACTGTTTTGTTAAAGTACACTGAAGCCAAGACTGAATTGTGGATATAATATACTCTTATAATAACCTGCAGTTTTGTTCTTTGAGTATCTGTTGAGTGTTAGTTTTAGATAAATGTAAATTAAGTGGGAAGATATTGACGTTTTAATTAGTCACAGAAATGGCAACATGCACAGTTTCTCTGTAATTCTGTGTTGTTCATCTGAAAGAACTCAGTCTTACTTTGCTAGCAGATTGTATGTGTGTTTCTGCAAACTAAACCAAGTAACATCACTCTCTACCTCAGGGTTACGTCCCCATTCTGTACTAACAGACGACTTTAAAGGTGTGGACCACCTAGTGCTGACCGTTGGTATTTCAACTCCTTAATGTTTTAAATAATGTAGTATTTTTAGAAGAGGAAACTAAATTTTAAAGTGCACACCCTTTCTTAGTTCCAGAGCTTGGGGGGCGGGGGTGGGTGGGTTAGAGACAGGCCAATCTGATCTACAGAGGAAGTCCCAGAACACCCAGAGTGATATAGTGAGACCCTGCCTCAAAAGCTCAATTTACTTCACTTGCTTTCACTGAGGCAAAATAGCGTCAACATTCAAAGATGAAGTCACACAGGCTTGGTGCTTTTCTTGAATTCAGTAAACTAGAAATGCATACTATCTAACACTTTTTGACATTTCCTGACAGAATCTTTTGAGCATATGAAGAAGTCTGGAGATTACTACGTTACAGTTGTGGAAGATGTGACCCTAGGACAAATTGTGGCTACAGCAACTCTGATAATAGAACATAAATTTATCCATTCATGTGCTAAGGTATGTACTCACATTAATGCCTATGAATAAAGCACACAGATATTTTCTAATGAAACCAACTTGGAAAACTTCATTAGCAAAATCAATGTTCCAGTAACCGTTCACTGCTCCTTAGCAGAAGATACTTCTGGAGTTTCTGCAAATTACAATACAATGAAATTCAGATAGATGAGCCAGCAATAAGATGGCTCAAGAGGTTGGCCACCAAGCCCAACAACCCAAGTCCTAGCACTGAGATCAGCACAGTGGGAGGAAAGAACTAATTCCCACAAGTTGTAGTTCAACTTCCACAAAAGCCATTCACAAATGCAGATGCACATTCACACACTCTTTTTGGATATGCTCTGTTTATGACAAGATTGCATTATGGGGATTGGGGTTTAGAGCTCTGCTTTAGCAGTACAGAGGGCAGGTTGAGCATAGAGCTAAAAAAAAATGGTTAAGGAGAAACTGATTTTCCTGTTTCCTCTGTGAAAAAGTAAAAACTGTAATTAGCAACTATTGTTTAGTAGAAAACAGGCTGAAGGCTCATCCTGTAGTACTGTGATTGTTTGCAGAGAGGGAGAGTAGAAGATGTCGTCGTTAGTGACGAGTGCAGAGGGAAGCAACTCGGCAAACTGTAAGTATGTACACGTAACCATGGAAACTGTATGGTTTCTGTCCCAGTTTGGCCTCTTGCCGAGAAACTTATTTTAAGAGAAACTTATTTTAAGATTTTTCTAATTTATTTCTGACCTTCTTTAATTCTGAACTCATTCTCCTGTATCTTAGACTGAATTTAATGAAAAATTAAGTACAGTTTTGTTAGGTTTACCTCATAGTTTGAGAACTGAAAACATATCATTTACCAAGAGTAACATGTAATTGAACTGTGCGTATTTGTATGGTACTGTTAACTCTAACATGCTAGGCAAGTAGTGTTCTGCTAACTGAGGAATGTTGCAAGCAGTCTCCTTGATACCACTCCCTCCAACCCCTACTCCCTCTGTATTTCTTTTTTTTTTAAGATTTATTTATTTATTTATCTATTTATCTATTTATTTATTTATTTATTTATTTATTACTACATGTAAATACACTGTAGCTGTCTTCAGACACACCAGAAGAGGGCATCAGACGGGTACAGATGGTTGTGAGCCACCATGTGGTTGCTGGAATTTGAGCTGAGGACCTTCAGAGGAGCAGTCAGTGCTCTTAACCACTGAGCCATCTCTCCAGCCCCGTTGTGTTTGAGACAAGGTTTTTCTGTGTACCCCTGGCTGTCCTGGAACTCTGCAAACTCTGTTTGCAGACCCAAAGCCACAGAGACCCACTTGCCTCCTGAGTGCTGGGAGACAAGTCTCATTAATTCAGTCGCGCTATGAACTTGTGATCCTTCTGCCTCAGAGTCTGGAGTAGGTGAAAACAGGTCTGGCTTATGAAAAGTAACCTCCTTAACTCTCAATACTAGCATTCTCAGACTCAAGCAAGTCACAGTGAGTATTCAGCTCCTTTGTCAGATACAAATCAAAGGCAATGTTTAATATTTGCATAGGAGAACTGCCAGGCTATGAGTAGAAGAACTTGTATTTAGATATAACCTCTGAGTTTTAATGAGTCTACTCAATAAATAGGCATCGGGTATGCATCATGTAGTCCCTAAGCATTGGGATCCTTGATGTATGAACTGCACCAGTTTCTACTATTCTAATCCAGGCAACTAGTCATGTCTAAAACATTAGAACATGAACGTTGTTTTTCAAGAATGACAAAGGATGTGCCTAACTATAAAATTGGCAGGACAGTCACCTCAAGCTCAAGACCAGCCTGGACTATATGACAAGATCGCGTCTAAATATACACACAACAGAAGACCCTTCAGTTAGCACAGTTTGCTTTTTTTCAGACAGGGTTTCTCTGTACATCCCTGGCTGAACACTCACTCTGTAGACCATGCTGGCCTCAAACTCTGAGATCTCTCTTTTTCCTAGTACTGAAATTAAATCGATTCAGACTAATCTTGAGTTAATCTGATCCATATTTCCTTTAAAAAGTAGCTTTTATAAAATGATTGAAGACAGCTCTCAACAGGCAGGGGCAGGCAGATCTGCGGGTTAATGCATAGCCAGTTCCAGGCCAGCCAATGAGACTGTCTCAAGAACATAGCTATTTCATACTCATTTTATGTGAACCTGGCAAATGCTTTCAGTTGGAGAAAACATAAAGGTACCCCCACCCTGCAACCTTACAATATCACTGAGCTACACCCCCCAACCTGGAACAAAGATATTTTGGGGTTTCTTTTTTGAGTTAAGGTCTCCTGTTGCTTTGTGGTGGAAGACGACCTTTAATTCCAGAGCTTCCTGTTTGGTCTGTGTCACCAAAGCTAGCTAGAGACCTTTCACAAAAAAATAACATGGGCTATGTTTTTTAAAACCTGATGCATTTTAGTGTCTTTCTGTTTGTTTTGCTGTGTTTGGTTCCCCTAACCCCAGCATTGGGACTGAAGCTAGAGCTTCACACAGGTTTGGCAAGCAGCCTAGCACTCCAGCCTCTCATATGGTTAGCAAGGGGGTGAGAGTTGCCACACTTGGGAGTAATCTTCAGTTTGATCCCAAGAAAGCAGAAAGGAGAGAACTACAGGAAACAACCTTCACCCTTGTGCTGCTGGTGTGTCCCTCCGCCCATAATAAAAGAGGGTGAGTTATTTATTAACAGTCTGGAGGCTAACGTGTTTGAAACAGAATAAAAATGCTTCAGCGACTTAAATGTTTATCAACTTAATAATCTGAACACTTAAAGGAGTATTATTGGTCTGGGCAGTGGTGGCGCACGTCTTTAATCCCAGCACTCGGGAGGCAGAGGCAGGTGGATTTCTGAGTTTGAGGACAGCCTGGTCTACAGAGTGAGTTCGAGGACAGAAACCCTGTCTCGGGTGGGGGTAGGGTGGGGGTGGGGTTAGTATTATTGGAAAGACCACGATCTAAGCTTATATATACTGAATCAATACTATTATTTTTATGTAACACTAATCTGTGTCATTATCAAGGCCCATTTTGGTTAATGCTGTCTTCTTATCCTTTTTTTCAGGTTATTATCAACTCTTACTTTGCTAAGCAAGAAATTGAACTGTTACAAGATCACCCTTGAATGTCTACCACAAAATGTTGGTTTCTACAAAAAGTTTGACTATACAGTATCTGAAGAAAATTACATGTGTCGGAGGTTCCTAAAGTAAAAACCACCATCAAGAGGTTAATGCTACAAAGCTTAAATAACTGTTTTAGAGTTCATTTTTGTTGCTGCAGCCCAGTGAGCTCCCTAACTACTAGACTGAAGTACACTGTGGTGTGCCAGTGTGTAGTAACCTGGGAGGATGCTGGGAATACAAATAAAGGGGAGGATTTTTAACCAAAGGAATATATTTTCAACTTGAATCTTTTCTTGCATTGTATTTTTCTAAAGTTTGTCTTCATTTCTTGGTAGTCAAGTGTATGGGTAGTAAACATGTCTGCTCTATGCTGCTCATTTTTAAATATATGTATATACATATATATTGAATAAGGGTGTTTCTTACCATAAAATTATTTTTGTCTCATACATCTAAATAGACTTAAGGTGCACCATTTCTCATTGGACACTTCTGTTATCATGACCACCAGATACATATTTGTTGTTGATCCTAACCCTGCAGTCTTTTTAAAGCAACAAAAGAAAAATGGGACAAGGTACAACAGCTTAAATAACGATTTACTAAGTGTAAAGTTTTGTGCAGATACTGTACCACCTGCCACCTGTCACATGGTATTAGAATTATCCAGGGTCCTTTTCATTTGTCAATGAGCAGCTCCCAGAGCTGCTACCCTGGTTTCCGTACCATTGACATTTGAAGCCTTTGAGTCACAAAAAAATGTTCAGTACTTCCTAAATTTAGTATAGCTTTAAAATGATGGTAGCTTTTCTATTTAATGTGATTATAATGGTACTATTATTCTGATCCCTGTCCTTTCTGTTTTATTTAAATGATTTTTAAAATAGAATCAGATACTTTATTAATAGTGGTTCTAATCTTTTGCATTCCATGTTATTACATTAAACTTGTTTATATGAATAGTCTTTCATGTTAGAATCTTGTCTTGTGTTTTTCTTTTTTGTTGAGACAGGGTGCCCAGGATATCCTGGAACCCCTCACACATGTTCTAAGAACTGGTATTCCAGGCATGTACCACCATGATCAGCTTCAGTCTATTAGGTTAAGACCTGGCTCTTAATACCCTAGGTTTAAGTATCTTTGTACTTCAATTGGACTTTGGATTTTCCTGCAGTCATTAGGTTTGTCTTTGATTTTCAGAGTTCTTTAGTTCTGTAACCATGACACAGCTTCATTAGGTTTTATCTATGTTAAAAAAAGCCTTTTCCCCAAAGTAAAATTTAGCACTTTATTTTTTAACATTAAACTCTTTGGTAAGACAGTCTGTGATGTTAGTATTTCAATAAAACCCATGGAGTTGTGTTTTCTCTTAAATCGTCTTACAGAAACAGTTGTAGCATGTCACCAACTGAAACCGTTTTAATATTATTAAATTTTTACTCACCTTAATCTGTGGGAGTAAAGCTGGGTTACTTCTACCCAGAAGACAAAGAGGTCTTGAGGCATAAGGAATATGAATGAGCTTCTCAATCATTGCAAGTACAATGGCACAAGAGTTTTAATACAACCACCAGTCTTCACAAAATAATTTTAATACTTTGTGCCCAGGCTAGCAGCATCTTGCACTGTGACATTCCTATACATACATAAGCATTTTATCTGAGTACAAATGTTAAAAGTAGAATAACGTAAGCAATTGCCTATACAGAGGTAAAGAGACACATATGTTACTGTTCTTGAGTCATTTTTGCTGCATAGTAAATTGCAATTACATGTCAGTATCATGTTACTGATTGAGAAAACACTTTGAACTGTGAGGTATGGTAGCTCCCTGTAAGAGAGCAGAACATGTAAACCTGAATATTTTGAGTGATTTTTTTTTTAGCTGCCATGGATGGGAAAGACAAAAGAATTATCCAGCACTCAAGACTCTAGAAACTTATTTTCCTAATAAAAATAAATAAACAAAATCCTTGAGTAATTCTCAGCTATTTCCTACTATTTGCTCATTGGAGTGTTGTTGAATGGACAAAGATACTGTAAATACTGACGTGAAGTTATGCTTTAGGATTGTGAATTAAACCGGTTATTTAAAAAGATCCATCAGGTAACTGCTCATTTACTTTACATCAAGTTGACATCCTAATATATACATCCAACTTCATAATTCAAGATTGCACTTAAATACTTCTAATTCATGTGAATTCCATAGCAGTTAAACAATTAAGAACCTTATGTTTTATTACAAAGGACATGCTTAGCATTTTCTGACATTACTTCTAGACTCAGATTAAGTAGATTAAGTACAGCCCTACACCCCTTCAAATGAATATTCTGTTCTACAAGCGGTTGAAAGTTGGTAGCAAAGTTATCACACTTGAACATTCCTACTATAGAGTTGGTATAACATCTAATAGACAAGAAACTAGCATGAATCAGT
Organism: Mus musculus; assembly: GCF_000001635.26. NCBI lineage: Eukaryota > Metazoa > Chordata > Mammalia > Rodentia > Muridae > Mus > Mus musculus. The sequence continues at coordinate 45,375,985 of NC_000080.6, read as the reverse complement.
TAAACTAGGAGAAGACTCCCTTCTCCACTCCAGTTTCCAGGAGCTGTCTCAAACTTTCAAATGGGGAGTAATGAAGTTCCCTAAGTTTTGATAAGAAAATGTATAGTTTTAATTATGAACCCAGCTTTCATATTTAATACTGAAACTGGGTGGACATTCATACATTATTCAAGTTGTCTAGAGAATAAATCATGATTGGATAAATTTATCATAGTTAACTTACAAAACATCACTAGAAATGGAACCTAAGACAGCTACTGACAGTAAATACAGAGGAAGAAAAGAAACTTGGAGGCTTCTTATGAAAGGACAAACTTCATCTGTCCACATCAACTGTGCTCAACATGGTGGCAGTCCCTAGTGTCTGAGACTGTCTCCAGTATATCGTGCTGGATAGGCACTTTATGTGAGAAGAAAAAAATGACAGTGGATAGAAAAATGGAAAATTACCAGCTACAAATGAATGTCAATAACCTCTGTTTTTGGACAGACTCCTATTTAAAGAGGAACATGTATTTTTATAAAACTTATTTTAAAAAGTTACTTCACATGTCTCATCTTGAAAATCCAATTTTTTTAAAATAGAGATTGCTTTAATCACAATTTCTGTTCAGTGAGCCATGGATTATGGGTTGACTCCAAGAGAGATCTTTGTTGGCCTGTATGTATACAGGGATTTTTGAATACCCAATGTAATCTTGGCTCTGCTAGACCACCATGCCTGTGACACAACAGAATTAAAAGCAATGCTTTTTTTCAGAGCTGAAAGATAGGAGATGGGATGGGAAACCAGAAGAGGCTAGAAATCAAGGTAACAGTAATTCTGGTTTATATTCAGGCTCCTACTGTGAAGGACAAAGAACCTTTCTATACTGTTGATGTCATAGGGTGGTGAGCAAAGCAAGGAACTTAAGTGCAACCTGTTACCTTACACAGTGCCTCATGGTACCCTGGGAGTGTGCGGGCATCATTCCCAACCGTAAAGCACCTCGAAAGAGGGCTGAGACACGTGAGCTATATATATATAAAGGAGCTGTGTTTGTGCTACCCTAAAGTCATCATGTACAAAAGTTAAAAACACTTCTCTCTTCTGCACATCACATTTACAGTAGTAAAATGTTTTTTGTAGAACAACTTTTATACATATAGATAAAAACATGGAAAACTAAAGAGCCATAAAATGATTTTGCTAATGCAAATTATGGTACAAATTTGAATTAATTTAGGAACAAGTTAAAACAGTAATCTACAATACACTGAAGCCACCCACAAATTGCTTTCCCCAATGGATACATCTTCAAAGCAAAGCTGTCAGCTGAACCTCAGAGAAATAATTAACAGAAAATAGAAGGAAGTGTCTCATTCCAAATAATTTACTTTCTTCAAGCATCAGATTTAATTTATGATTTTAAAACAAGAAATTACAGAAAAACGTTAATAGCTGTTCACTGCTTTATATACTAATTTAGAAGTCATGAGGATTTGCTTGTTTGTTGATGCAAGGCACTTTTCTTTTGGGGGTTTCATATTGAAGAAACAGTGCTACATTGGTTTGGTCTACTTTGAACCATTTTGGACAAAAGTTAGAAGAGCTCAGCAACTCTGAAAAGACCAAGTCTACATTTGGCTTAAACAGCAAAGAGAAAAAAGTCATGTGGAAAATATAACACTATCCTTATTTTTTGGAGTATCTGGTTTTAGAAAGTAAGACCTCTTTCTTTAATCATTTCAACTTTTCTCATTTAGAATAAGGGAGGCAATTAGAAAGGAAGTATTAACTGTATTAAATTGTAAAGTAGGCTAGTTGGCTAAAGTCATGATTTAAAGATACGGGACCAAGAAGTTTAAAAAAATGGTAATCAAGTTACTGAATTATACTAAAAAATGTGGACAAGTTCTACATTTTGTTAATGTTTTTGTAAGAGGCTTCATCATAAAATTGAACTGTAAAATTACCTTAAATGTAATATATATAACACAAAATGAGTTTTTAGGAAACATTAGGAAATTTTTTTGTTATAAATTATCCAAAATCTATAAACAAATCCCCCTAACTTGTATTTTGTTTAAAGTAATAACTTTATATCATACAAATAAATTTCAAGTATGAAAAGTGCATTATTGCAATAATACCTCTTTGCAAGTCCAAAATTCTTGGTTTATAATAAAACCATAAAGGTTTTTTTGTTTCTTTTTTTCTCTTTTTTTTAAGTAAACCCATCACCCATCAGTGCCATCTACTGCATAAGTCCAACATCTTAAAGTGTTGCAGAGAAACATGTCTGGAAGCAATGTATAATTGAAAAGAAAGTATTTGTGAGTTTACCATTTCACATTATCATCACTAGGATCCTCTCCTTTCCAGATGGAAGCTCACACCCATGTAACAGTCCTCACAGGTCAGCCGTTCTGTGCGGTTGCCACTTGCATGTTTCCAAAGTCGTCATCTTCCTCATGTGTTCTCTTCACACTACCTACAGGTTATTGAATGAACGCACAGTGAGAACTTCACGTTGGGATACCACAAGCAGCAAAGTAGCTAGGTGAGTTCCAAGCTAGCCTGGGCTACATGGCTAATTCTGGGCCATCCAGCACTACATAGTAGGAAGGATGGCTCAGCAGTTAAGAACCCACTGCTCCTTCAGAGGACCTAGCTTTGGTTCCTAGTATTTACTTGGTGGCTTACAACCATCTATAACTCCAGTTCCAGACATTTGCTGCCATCTTCTGATCTTCTCAGAAACCTGGCATGCACGTAGTATATGTGTGTGTACATACATGCAGGCAAACACTCATAATAAAGCTTAAAAACAACAAAAACTCAAGACAGGAGCAAAGAGAAATTGAGATAACTTGAATTGCACTGTTGAACTTGAAACACACTTTTTTATGTATTAATCACTTTTTTCATTTTGTTCTGAGACAAGGTCTTGATATAATCTTCCTGCCTCCATCACCCAGGACTGAGACTTTTTTTTTTTTTAAGATTTATTTATTATATGTAAGTACACTGTAGCTGTCTTCAGACACTCCAGAAGAGGGCGTCCGATCTCGTTACGGAGGGTTGTGATCCACCATATGGGATTTGAACTCAGAAGAGCAGTCAGTGCTCTTAACCGCTGAGCCATCTCTCCAGCCCCAGGGCTGAGATTATAGGCTTGCCACCATATCCAGCAATGGCATTTTTAGTGTCAGCCACGTTATCCAGACTGGTCTTATTTCAATCTTATAATAGTTATATAACTTAACAGAGTTAAAATTAAACACAGTAGATTCAACTGGTTATTATAATTGGCTATGCATTATAGTTTATGCATAACATAATAATAAGAAGAAATAGTACATGTTAGACTGCTAATCCTTTGAAATTCTTTAGTTTCCTCAGCATTTCTAAACAGATTGCTCAGCAGTATGTGAAATGTGTAATAGGTGCTTCTTTTCTACTTCCATCACTATTACCTTTCTCTTTAATTTTCTACAAAACAAACAAGCAAGCAAACCCCTTACCTGTGGTACCAGAATGAACAGCTAAGGACCTTTCTATTTGGAGTGGTGACATCATCTGTATTGTTAATTTTGCTAAGTAGATGGCTTCATATTCCTAAAAAAAGGATTTTAAATAGCTCAGATAAAAGATGAATGTAATAGCCAGGGCTACACAGAGAAACCCTGTCTCGAAAAACCAAAAAAAAAAAAAAATGTATACAAATGTATACCTTTGTATTCGTAGTTTATAGACAAAGGGAAGAATACTCTTACAAAAGGAATGAACCAAGTTCAATAGCTCACCGCCAGACACAATGTACCTTCTGCCATTGGGCATTAACTATAGTGGTTTAATTCTGTATGTTAAAATAGCCCAAAGGATAGAGGGACCCAAAACTTAAATCTGTAAGTTTATTAAATGGTTCTAAGAATCAATAAAAACAAAATTATCTTTTCCTAGTTTTCCCTGAACAAGTTTATCTTCCCCACAAGGACTCGAAACTCCTTCCTTTTGCAAAGTCTTCAATCTTCCATCCCCCAAATCAGAGCACCAGAATCTTCTTGCTCTATCACTAGCCATCTCCTTTGCTAGTCTTATTTCCAAATCCTCTGCATGCCTGAGTGCTGGAGTGTTCTGCCTTTGAAATGTTTTTCCCTTCTTCCTCCTCTTCCCCCTCCCTCCTGACACAATCTCAAAGAACTGAGGCTGGCTTCCAATATGCTGTTTAGCTGAGGCTGGCCTTTCCTCTGATCCTCCTTCCTTTTGAGATTGCAGGTGTGTGACAGCATACTGGCAAATGTGACTTCATCAAATACTTCTTTACCCTGCCACTAGGAAATGAACCTAAAGCCTTACCCATGCTAGCAAGCTGGGTGAGAAAGCAGTCTGCTGCTAGCTATATTCCCCAGTCTTTTTGTTTGTTTTTTGTTTTTTTAAAAGATTAATTTATTTTTATTTTATTCTATGAGTACACTGTTGCTGTCTTCAGACACTCCAGAAGAGAGCATCGGATCCCATTACAGATGGTTGTGAACCACCATGTGGCTGCTGGAACTTGAACTCAGGACCTCTAAAAGAACAGTCAGTGCCCTTACCTGCTGAGCCATCTCTCTAGCCCTAAAAGCTGTTATTTGTTTGTTTGTTTTTACTAGTCTTGAATGCACAGTGATATGCCTGCCTTTGCTTCAGAGGCAGAGGGGCAGATCTCGCTGAATTCCAGGACAGCCAGAGCTATATAATAAACAAAATTATTTAAATAAAGATGAAAACTGGAATAATCATCAGATTAGTCAGATTATAATAATATCAAGTATTTAGAAAGTAAATTCTATACCTAAATTGTATAGACAAGCCATTTCAATCATTCTATACTCTGCCTTAAACAGAGTGGACATAGGAGTTCATTACCTGAAGTTGGTGGACAAATCCAGCATTAGGATTAATACAAAATCTCCTTTCTTGGACATAAGCAAATGCATCTCTGAAAACGAAGGAAGAAAAAGTCATATAAGAACCTATTTCATGAAATAATCTAAAATATTTTTTCCATTTAGAATTTACTTGAAGGTAGGTGGGAGATGGTACTGTGTGCCTTAAATCCCAGCACTCAGGAGGCAGAGACAGGTAGATATCTCAGTTCAAGGCCAGCCTGGTCTACAGGGTGAGTTTCAGGACAGCAGGGGCTATACAGAGAAACCCTGTCTCAAATAAATCAAAGATACAACTGCTTAGCTAATGCAAGGCCCTGGGTTCAATTCCCAACACAGTAGAAAAAAACCACCTAAATAATAATCTGCCAAAATAGTAAACAATAGTCATAACACAATAGAGAGGTGATGTGTCATGGTGGAGAGAGGTTAGGCCAACTAAATTCACAGTTCCCCTCACCACCTCTAACAGGGACCTTGCTCCTTTTCTTCTCACTGGTAAAGAAAGCAGGCACTGTGATGCTGCTTCTGTGGATTGCTGGGAAGATGAGAGACGTGCAAAGCACTTCTGCATGTGGCACACTTGTCACATGCACATTTGTGCACATTAAATGAGAAGTGAACTCCAACTCCCTTGTTTATAAAGCTTACATGTGATATCTAGTAGTAAACACAATGAGCTAAGAGATTATAAATGACAAGATCCTAAATAGGAGGAAAATATTTTTCAACTATTTGCATTCAAATATTTTAAAACTGTATCAATTTTTTTTTTAAACAAATTTACACATGTATACACTGTATTCTAATTTGCCCTATTCTCCTCATCCCTATGAACCCAGCCATACCCTTATCTGGGCTCTGGATTCTTGTCTCCTCAGTATACCAGTCTCCTGGCATTAATTACTTCTGGTGTTGTGAACCTGTTGTGTAGCACTTTCCAATAAGGTTGTAACATTCTTTCCTGCAGGGAAGCTAAAACAAACAACTCAAAAGTCTCAGGAAGTCCCTGAAACTGACCAGATTTAGAAGCCCTTCTCTCCATAGTAAACAAATGCAGTTACTCTCAGAGAAGCCAAGCTGCTTCAAAGAAGCAGATAACCAATAAGCTGCCTGAAAAGAGCTTTACACTCAAGGACTAAGTCACATGGAAAGAACATTCTCCAACCAGTTGAGTGTGTTCCAGAGTCCCAGCTTTTGTGACCTGTCACTCAGGCAGGGGTGGGCTTTGGTGATGCAACTGCCTTCATTTCTGTTCCTCTAAGTAATTCTTCACACATATTTCTGTAAGTAACTCTAATAAGATGCATTGGTTCAACAAATTGGGCTGTGGTGATACCCATACTTTGGTCTATTGTGGACTCCATAGTGGAGGTGAGTAGATTTGTACTAAATCTCCATCGGAAATGTCTTGTCATTCAATAGACGCATTTAGTGTGTGTGACCTTGGATTGAAATGGTTCATCAATGGGTGACTGACAGCTTTTCTACCCTGCCTAAATCTGTCAGAGGCAACTACTTAAAAAACAACTATGTATATAAGAGCTTTACTTGTATTGTGTGTGTGTGTGTTCTGCAGGGGAACAGAAAAGACTGTTGAATTCCCTGAAACTGTTAACAAAGTTATAAGCCTCCAGGTAGTGCTGGGTACTGAAGCCAGGTCCTCAATCATTTCTCCAGCCACATGAAGTTTTCTGTTTGGAAGTGATATAGAGTGGACAGGATTTCTAGCTCTCTTAAGACTAAGAAAGGGGGGCTGGTGAGATGGCTCAGTGGGTAAGAGCACCCGACTGCTCCTCCGAAGGTCCAGAGTTCAAATCCCAGCAACCACATGGTGGCTCACAACCATCTGTAACAAGATCTGACTCCCTCTTCTGGTGTGTCTGAAGACAGCTACAGTGTACTTACATATAATAATAAATAAATCTTAAAAAAAAAAAAAAAAAGACTAAGAAAGGTTTGCAAAGATCATATGCCCCAGTACTGGGCAATGCCAGGGCCAGGAAGCAGGAGTGGGTGGGGGAGGTGGGGGCTTTGGGGATAGCATTTAAAATGTAAATGAAGAAAATATCTAATAAAAAAAGAAATAAGTGGATCAAAAAAAAAAAAAAGACTAAGAAAGGTAATACTGTATACTAGTTTGATTTTTATTATGAAGGTCTTAGGTCTTCCTCTCTTTAAAAATGTATGTACTGATTGTAAGAAGTGATTTTTAGTGTGAAAGATCACCCTGATTTATATGTAAGAGAGTGATATACACAATTCCTACTTACTTATTTCTTTTCTTAGACAGGGTCTTGATCTGCACCTTGAATTTGCAGTACTCCTACTTTACTCTGCTGAGTATTTTGATTACAGGCATATTCTACTATACCCAGTAATGTCAACTTGAAGTAAAATAAACACCAACATTTGTATCTATAGAGTTTTTAAGCCGAAACTAATCAATTCCCTAATGGCAAGTAGTTTTCCAGTTTTGCCTAACCAACTATGACTATTTATAAAATATCTATCTATATTAAACTTTAAATTCCCAACTATTTTATTAAGTCTGTTTAAGTGAGCGTGAACTGTTGCTAGGTTTGAGTGTGTTAGCTTACCTGTATTTCATCCCAAACGTCTCCATGATGTATGCAATGACAAAGGCAGCACTGAAGACAGAGAAACAGTTAGAATATACAACTCATAACTAAACACAAGAAACAAAGGTTATCTATCTTCATACCTTCTAGAGATACCTGCATTCCCATGGACAAGAACTTTTCCTGAAAAATTTTGAAAAATAGTTAATCATCTAAAAAAATAAGATTTCGAATGTGAATGTAAAATATACTAAAGCCACATATCAGGCTAAGGTGAATCTTCCTTAGATAGTTTATTTCCTGTACTTGCCACTTAGTTATTAATTTTCAAGGCTTTATTTTAATTACGTAGAGAATACAACAGATTTTAGGGGAAAATGAAAGTAGTTCAGTGGAAAAATTTTAAAAAGCATAAGATGATATTAAGTAGCTGGGAAAATATACATTTGAATATCATCTATCATATAAATATAGAATTTCTCTATCCTACATTTAGAAAAGATATCAACTAAAAGGTTATTGTAACAAAAACTCCTAAAAATAAAACAAATGCTATTGCCCGGAGAGATGGCTTAGTGGTTCAGAACGCTTGTGGCTCTTGCAGAGGACCAGGTTTGATTCTCAGACCCACAGGGCAGCTCACAACTATCTGTATTCTAGTTATACAGGATCAGACGAACATTTCTGGCCTCTACAGGCCCCAGGCACACATGTAGTGCACATCCATACATGTAGATATAAATGTTTAATAACAGAAAAAAAATTACTTACCTCCATTTTGTAAGCTTCCATCAATAAACTCTTTAGTCTGAGGTAAGAGAGAACATGTTACAAAAAGCATGTAGAGTAAGATGAATATATTATACAATAAAACAAAAGGAGGCTGAAAGTTACAGAGAAACACCTAATCTTTAAAAAACACAATTCTTGGGCTGGCAAGATGGCTCAGCAGGTAAAGGCACCTAATCAACAAGTCTGATGACCCAAGTTCTATCCTGGAACACATGGTAGAAAGAACAGACTCCAAAAGCTGTCCTCTCATCTTCATAGTGACACCATGGCACACAAAGTGTGTGTACATGCATGAGCACAAACACAAAACATGTAATACAATTAAAAAAAAAAAAAAAACCTTGATGAAGAGACTGGTGAGATGGCTCAGTGGTGAAAAGCACTTGTCCACTGCCTGTGCAGAAGGCCAGGGGAGGTTCCTAGAACTCCTATGATGGCTCCTAACCATCCCTACCTACAGTTCTAGAGGACCCAACACTATTGATTTCTATGGGCTCTTGTACCCATGTGACACACATGCACACATTCAGGCAACGCACATAAGTATTAACAACAATAACAAACCTTCAGTGATACAACTTTTAAAGGTTTTTTTTTAAAGACCTTCTTTCTCTCTCTCTCTCTCTCTCTCTCTCTCTCTCTCTCTCTCTCTCTCTCTCTCTCTCTCTCTCTCCCCCTCCCTCCCTCCCTCCCTCCCTCCCTCCCTCCCTCCCTCCCTTCCTTTCCTTCCTTCCTTTCCTTCCTTCCTTCCTTTCTTGTTTTATTTTTCGAGACAGGGTTTCTCTGTGTAGCCCTTGGCTGTCCTGGAACTCACTCTGCAGACCAGGATGGCCTCGAACTCAGAAATCCACCTGCCTCTGCCTCCCAAATACTGGGATTAAAGGCATGCACTACCACTGCCAGGCAATATTTCACTTTCATTATAAAGTAAAGCCTACATTTTTTTTTCAGTGATAAAGCAGCATAAATAGTTCTACAATCTAAATTATTAGGTCCAAATCATAAATTTTTAAGTGATATAAAAATACCGATACTTACCATAGGGAAAAAACGTATTATGTTTTCAACTGGATTATCAGCAATATCCAAAACTAAATATCTGAAAACAAAGTTTATGGTGATTATACTCTTAGATAAATCTCCAGACAAAAACTTAAAGTTTTAAAATAAAAATAACATTTCATCTCTTTGTTTATAATAAGCTATCATTCTTAACTACATTTCCATTGCATTTATCTTTCATGTAAGCAACTCATCTATCATGTGATATCTGTGTATTAAAATTTTGACTTTGTTTTTTTCATGATAGTTTTCTGTGTAGCTCTAACTGCTTTGGAACTTGATTTGTAGACCAGGCTAACCTCAAACTCTAGAGTCTACCTGCCTCTGCCTCTGCCTCCAAAGTACTAGGATTAAAAGCATGCACCACCACCACCACCCAGCTAACAGTTTGAGTTTTTAAGCTACTCTTTATTCTATGAGCTCCATTTCCCTGTATATTTTTACTATGAAAAATTTGTATCTATTTTAACATAATTATTTGTTATTTTGAGAATTTCAATAGATGCGTACAGTATATTTTGATTATATCTTCCATTGTTTCCCCATATTCCTCCAGGACAGAGACTCTACTTCCACCTCTCATACTTCACACCCCTTTAAAAAAATTCATTTTTTCTTTTTCTTTTCTTTTTCTATGTAGCTCTAGCTGTCTAGAACTTTGCCTCCCCAGCGTTGGGATTGTGTGCTACTACTAAGGTGTCATAGTTATTTTTTTAAAAAGGTTTTATGCCGGGCAGTGGTAGCGCATGCCTTTAATCCCAGCACTTGGGAGGCAGAAGCAGGCGGATTTCTGAGTTCAAGGCCAGCCTGTCTACAAAGTGAGTTCCAGGACAGCCAGGGCTACACAGAGAAACCCTGTCTCAAAAAACCAAAAAAAAAAAAAAAAAAAAAAAAAAAAACCTCTAAAAGGGACGGAAAAGCGAGTCACGTGCCTGACACCACACAGCCCCCAACTCCATAATTCTGTGACTACCAGTCACACAGACAATGTCCCAAGCTTCTGGCATTCTGAATAGACTCCACCTATTCAGTTACCTGACTATAGCTAGGTATGCTCCTTCCCACAGTTACCTGATAGTCCAGCCCACTATAAAAGGAGCTGCTTGGCCCATCCTCCCTCGCTTTAAGCTCTCACCTTTCTTACTCTCTAGCCCTTCTTCTCCCCCCCCAACCCCCCATGGCTGGTCTCTCTATCTTCTCTCTCCCAGCCTTTCTACAATAAAGCTCTAAAACCATAGACTGTCTCTGCTCATCAAGGCCTGTGGTGCTTGAACAATGGGATAGGCTTGCCCCTAACTAGCCTCGTCTAACCTCCCGCCAGAAGGCCTTCCTATGCTTCAACCACAGACTCGACCAAGGACTACCAAGGACTCTAGCCTGTGTGGGAACCATCAAGCATCCTCTTCTCCCTTCGGCCTCGGAGCTGGGAGCTGACCAAGCCGCCCGGGGCCCCCATTTGTTCTCAGCTCCTCCATGGTATCCAGCGTGGGATGCCGGAGGCTGGGAACCTGGTGTCTAGGACTGTCCCTCGTCCACTACCCGCTGAGCTGGGATCAGTGGCTTCACACTGCCAGCCAGCCACCTGGGGCCATGGAGAAAGCATGCGGCAGTCCTCCCGTGTCCGCCTGCCCAGAGCACCGGAACTCTGGCAGTGCCTGCTCTAAACTCTGCCTCCTCAGACAGCAGTGTTTGCTCTGAGCTCTGTTTCCTCTGCCAGCTGGCATGAGGTTCTGAGGTCTCTGCAGGCCAGAGGACAAGATTCGTGCTCTCACACTGGCCAACAGGCTATAGCCACATTGGCTAAAAAGCCTTTCAAACAACCCTCTATGCTAATCTTTTTTTCAATTTTCATCTCCTTCTGCTTTCCAAGAAAAAACAAAGGGGGAAAACCTGTCAGCACATGGCAACCTCATGGCATGCCCCTTCCCCCATCCAGCTAAGCCCGCCAAAGCTGCACCGGAGGCTTTGCTCCCCTCCCCCTGCAGGAACACCTAAATCTTGCTTTTCAACCCAAAATTTTCTTGCTTCTTTATTTAAATGCTTATTTTCGCTCTAGTATTCATGATATATGTCCAAAAAAATCTTTCAACGTGTTTAAGATTTCCTTTAAGGTTCAAAAGACATCTAATCTACTTCCACAGGTCAAATCAACTGGGCTGATTACCAACATCCAACCCTTAATTAACAGTTTCCTTTGACAATCTGTTACTGTGTACCCCAGATACACAATTAACATATTTTCTTCCTCAGCCATCCAAAGCAGACTTGAAGGATGCCTGCCTTCCAGGACTAAATCCCTCAAACACCCTCAGTTTTCTAGGATCCTAACAAGGGACCATGATGTGCTCCCAAACAAACAATTGCAGGCATAGTGTTTGCTATCCACCCTACGCAGACATCCCCTGCTGGGGTTCTGCTCCTCTGTTACAATTACTCTACAGGTCTATGTCCACATGGTACCTGCTGCCACAGCTCCAGCTGAGACAGCGCCATCTTCTGAGACCTACAGACAACAAAGCTGCCTTTCTCCCAAAACCTTATCTGACTGAAGACTCCCGAATCATGTGCTGAAGCCCTCAGAAGACAGTTTTAAGATCCTCCAGCCGAAGCCAAACGCCTGCAGAACTTGGGGGAAGTTACATGATAGCAAAACAAACAAACAAAATCAAGTCTATCTAGATTAATTAATTGCTGTTCAAAACTGATGTTATTACACTCAAATTGTCCTACCCATGAAACAATTGACTGATAATCTCTTGCCTTCCCAATCCTTACCTGTCATCCTCCTTACTGCTCTGGCTTAGTTGTGCTACTCCTCTAGGTTTTCTTCTAATACTTCCACCCTACCCTAAATTTTTACCATGAATGACACAGTCACTCAGTGACCCCTCCCTTTAAAAAAAAAAGAAAAAAGAAAAAAGGAAAGGAGATGTGGGGCTGTGATAGGCTGCCTATTTTGGTTGAATGAGGCTTGCTCCGGATGCCTTTAATCCCAGCACTCAGCTGGAGCTGTGGCAGAGGCAGGTGAATTTCTGAGTTCGAGGCCAGCCTGGTCGACAAAGTGGCCCATCCTCCCTCTCTTTAAGCTCTCACCTTTCTTACTCTCTAGCCCCCCCCCCCCCCAACGTGGCCATGGCCGGTCTCTCTCTCTTTCTACCTTCTCTTTCTCCCTACCTTTCTACAATAAAGCTCTAAAACCAGACTGTCTCTGCTCATCAAGGCCTGTGGTGCTTGAACAATGGGATAGGCTTGCCCCTAATGAGCCGTGTCTAAACTCCCCTCGCCGCCCCCCCCCCCCCCCCGCCCCCACGGCCTTCCTGCGCTCTAGCTATGGACTGGACCAAGGACTCTAGCCATCATGTGCCCTCTCCTCCCTTTGGCCCTGGAGCTGATCAAGCCGCCCGGGGCCCCCATTTGTTCTCAGCTCCTCCATGGTATCCAGCGCGGGTTGCCAGAGGCTGGGAACCTGGTGCCTAGGACTGCCCCTTGTCTACCACCTGCCGAGCTGGGGTCAGTGGCTTCACACAGCCAGACACCCACCGGGGGCCTATGGAAAGTGTGCGGCAGTATTCCACGCCCACCAGCCCAGAGCACTGGAACTCTTGCAGGACTCGGGTTTTCTCCTACTCCCCTCCTCCCACCATATCTCTAGGGACTGTGTCATAAACTTACGTTGACATTTAAAGCCTTACAACACACATCTGATATTTCAGTATAAAATGTTTATCTAATTAAAACAAAAAACATAAGCAGTAAAGAGCGCTTTAGAGTGAATCTAGAAAGTTAAAACAAAAAGTCCATCTACTCCTCACTCCTGTTTCCCGTCTCCATCAATCCCTCCGTGAGTCGGTGGGAAGACTCTCCAAGTCCAGTGGTCCCTGTCTTGAACCTTCACATTGGAATGTGGGAGAGGGAGCTAACAAAACGCTGTCGTGGCTCAGTCTGTAGCTCTAGCAGGTGGGAGGTCAAGGCAGGGGGTTCCAGGCCTGAGTTCCAGGCCAGCCTGAGCTACTGAGATTCCAGTTTCAAAAAAGCAAAGCAAGGGGAGAAGAGATGACTTGGTGGTAAAGAATATATAAGGCTCCCTTTACAGGTGGCTCCCAACTGCCTGTAACTTCAACTCCACAGAGAGTGGATACCTCCGGCCCCCAAGGGCACCCGGACTCACATGCACATATCTACATAATTTTAAAAAATATCTTTTAAAAAATGTCTGGTGAAACATTGAGTCAACCATTCATTGTTTTGAATTGATACTTAGTAAAGCAAAAAGTAGCTAAAAGATTTTTTATTGTGGAGTTTCATGGTAGAAAGAAAATATGGTGCTATCACTATACTATACTTTATATAGAATATTTTAGTTTTTTGTTTTTGTTCTTTTATTTTTGCTAAAAACTTCTAACTTTAACATATCCAATATCATTTATTTAGGAAAAAACATTAGCTAAATTATAAAATTAGTATTATAAATCAGTACTTCCCAGGCTCCTACAAAACTTAATATAATGGCCTCTTGGAAAGAGAAGGCAGGCGGTTCCAGCAACCCCCAAGCTGCAGACCCAGCGACTACTAGGGCAGAAGCCTTTACAGAGACCACACCCAGCTCTACAGCCAACCCCTTCTACTAGTCCAAACGCAAGTCAAAGCCCACGTAGCACCTTTAATCTTGCCATTAACACCTCCAACTCTAAAACTGCAATAAGCAGACATTTCCTTCATGGCTAAAAAGTTAAGACACAAAATGTTCTTCACAATTAAAATTTTAAAAAAAATTAAAACTTTAACTGGGCATGATGATTCATACCTTTAAATGCAGCACTCTAAAGCAGAGGCAGGTGAATTTCTGAGTTCAAGGATAGCCTGGTCTACAGACAAGAGTTACAAGACAGTCAGAGAGACAAAGAAAGATCCAAACTTTGTCTTGAGGAAGACTCTTTTCCCCCTACCATCCTGGACCATGACGTTCCCTTCTCAGAAGCAACTATTCAAGCTTCAATGTGCAGATAAGAATACATGAACTTGGGGCTGGAGCTGGGTGTGACACACGGCAGTGCCTGAGAAGCAGAGGCACGTAGATCTTTAAATTCAAGGTAAGCCTGGTCCACAGAGTGAGTTCCTGTACAGCCAGGACTACGCAGAGAAACCCTGTCTCAAAACACTGATAGAAAGATAGACACAGACAGACAAAATTAAACTTTGGGTCTGAACAGATAGCTCAGTGGTTAAAAAGCACTTGGCTGCTTTTGCAGGGAACCTGGGTTTGGTTTTTAGTACCAACAAGGCAATTCACAACTAGTTCCAGGGGATCTCATGTCCTCTTCTGATTTCCAAAGGCACTTACATGGTACACAGATATATATGCAGACAAAACACTTATAAACACAAAGCATATATATTTTAAATAGTGGGACTATACATCTATGTGTACCCTGCTTTGTTCTTGTAATCACTAACATCAACGTACACATTTACTTAGCTCCTGTGTAGTTACATATATTCTAATACGTGTTCACACATTTTAGTGCTTTATGTATATGTTATACATACACAACCAGTAAAGCAAAACACTAAGATTAAAAATACTTGATTTATGTATCCTAACTTAAAAAAGATATATTCTTTTTAAAGCTCATTTTTTTTCTGCATTTTATTAGGTATTTTCTTTACTTACATTCCAAACTTCTATCCCCTTTAAAAATCCCCTATCCTCTCCCCCCTCTCCACCCCACCCACTTCCACTTCCTGGCCCAGGCAATCCCCTATACTGGGGGCATAGAACCTTCACAGGACCAAGGGCCTCTCCTCCCATTGATGACAGCCTAGGCCATCCTCTGCTACTTATGCAGATAGAGCCACGAGCCCCTCTGTGTGTTTTCTTTGATTGGTGGTTTAGTCCCAGGGAGCTCTGGGGTTACAGGTTAGTTCATAGTGTTGTTCCTCTTAGGGGGCTGCAAACCCCTTCAGCTCCTTGGGTACTTTCTCTAGCTCCTTCATTGGGGACCCTGTGCTCTATCTAATGGATGACTGTGAGCATCCACTTCTGTATTAGTCAGGCACTGGCATAGCCTCTCAAGAGACAGCTTTATCAGGCTCCTGTCAGAGAGCTCTTGTTGGCATCTGCAATAGTGTCTGGGTTTGGTGGTTGTTTATGGGATGGATTCCCAGGTGGGGCAGTTTCTGGAAGGTCATTCCTTAAGTCTCTGCTCCACACTTTGTCTCTGGAACTCCTTCCATGGGTATTTTCCCCCTTCTAAGAAGGATCGAAGTGTCCACACTTTGGTCTTCCTTCTTCTTGAGTTTCATATGTTTTGCAAATTGTATCTTGGGTAGTCTGAGCTTCTGGGCTAATATCCATTTATCAGTGAGTGCATATCATGTGTGTTCTTTTGTGACTGGGTTACCTCACTTAGGATGATATCCTCCAGATCCATCCATTTGTCTATGAATTTCATGAATTCATTGTTTTTAATAGTTGAGTATACTCTATTATGTAAATGTACCACATTTTCTGTATCCATTCCTCTGTTGAGGGACAATCATTCCTGATCTCTGTATGTTATGGGGGTGGGGGTGGGGTTTGAGGGAAGCGTTGGCTGACTCAAAAAATACTCAGAACAACTTTATAAACAGGAATATGCATTTGAGTGGACACAATGAAGAAAAAAATAGTAGGTGCCTTTGAGGAAGGGGCTGAGTATCTGGGAGATAAGGAGTACAGGAACACATTCTAGAATTATAAACAAGATTTAAACATTTGCTGGGCAGTGGTGGCACATGCTTTTGATCTTAGCACTTGGGAGGCAGAGGCAGGAGGATTTCTGAGTTCAAGGCCAGCCTGGTAGACAGAGTGAGTTCCAGGACAGCCAGGGCTACACAGAGAAACCCT
Organism: Mus musculus; assembly: GCF_000001635.26. Lineage (NCBI taxonomy): Eukaryota > Metazoa > Chordata > Mammalia > Rodentia > Muridae > Mus > Mus musculus. The sequence continues at coordinate 45,359,749 of NC_000080.6, read as the reverse complement.
GTCTCAATTAAAAAAGAAAGAAGGAAGGAAGGAAGGAAGGAAGGAAGGAAGGAAGGAAGGAAGGGAGGAAAGAAAGAAAGAAAGAAAGAAAGAAAGAAAGAAAGAAAGAAAGAAAGAGAAAGAGAGAGAAAGGAGAGAGAAAAAGATTTTAAAATTTTAAATAAATTCTATTAAAATATATACCATATAGCTGATATTTATGAAGTAGCTGAAAGTTATATTATGTAACAAACTTGAAACCAAGTCACTACAGGACAGGGAAAATTCTTACCAATCATGCTTGAGGTTCTGGGTTTAATCTTAAAACACTTTGAAGATCAGTAATAATAAAACAGCAGTACATGTTTTGTCCTTAACATTTTTTTTTCCATAAAGCACAGTAACAATTCTTACCTAAATAATTGTTGAAAGTTTGGTTTAATAAAGTTTGCTTCAATATTTTGCCGTATGCAAATTATATGAGTTATGCCATGTTTCTGAAGTATAGGTAGCTATAAAAAGTAGGGAGAGATAATAGTTTAAAATACAAAACATCACATTACAATATGTATGAAAATAGACAAGACCTATATCTAATTCTTAAGTACAGAAGATTAAAGTTAATTTTATGGTAATTGACCTGACATGATACAAAAGACAATTCAATGACTCAAGCTTAACACACAAAATGTTCTCTGAACTTTAACATGGACATTATTTATGTTTATTTCTTGAGTTTGATGAGAACTTAAAAGATAACATTTCAAGAAACCAGTTCTATTAACAATTGTGGCAAAAACCAGGGAGTTTAGAATCATGAGCTCCTAAGCTAGAAATCCCAGGTCTGCCAATGACTGAGCTCTGTGGCTCAGCTTTGTCCTGGGAGAATGGGAAACACTATCCTTACCTAAGCAGTTACAATAACTGTAAGGGAAGAAAAATGTGTAAAGACTTAGTTTAAACAAAGTCATGAGATGGAAATCCCATATGGGAACATGACCTTTATATGAAAAAAAAAAAAAAAAAAAAAAAAAAGAGCCTGCTTACTCTATCATAAGGCAGGGATATACCATTTGAGAGACAAAGTCAGGCTCCCAGGAACTCTCTGTGTGAGACAAGTCACCCAACACCTTGGTGTTTTCTCAGAAGTGTCCAAACTGACTAGACAATATGGTTTTCTTAATGTTAGTAGGAGTTATCTATATTTTCTAAGTATGTCCTGGTATATAAGCAGGAGTGATTGCTGAATGACTCAGAAGTGTTTGACAGGATTAATAATGAGCCAACGTTCTATGTTCACATGTATGCAAACTCCAAAATTAACATTTATTCTTTAATTCACACTTAGTAATTAAGATGAGGTTTCTGCATCTACTTTATTTTACTAATATGAAAAACTACAAGAGGGCATGAAGAAATCTGCTGTAAGTGGGCATGGCGGCACAAGCCTTTAATCTCAGTACCTGGGAGGCAGAAGTGGTGGTGGATCTGAGTTTGAGGTTATCTTGATCTACATAGCAAGTTCCAAGTTAGCTTGAGTTACATAGTGAAACCCTGTCTCAAACAGTAACAACAAAGAAAGAAAGCAAACTAAACCAAACCAAACCAAAAACTCCTTTAAAAGCTTTCAAGGCACATTTAACTAAGTAAAGCAAAGCTTATCAGAATGAAATGTGAATGCAATAACAGAATGTATTTGTACCTTTCAATAGAAACATTGATAAAAAGTGAACTATGACTTTACCTTCCGAACACAAATAGACAAAAGTTATAAAGAGAAATAGATCACTGGCTTACAAGCAACCTGAACTCATCTCTTTTACTTAAATGGTATTTGGACATAGTATGATATGCCTTTAGTAAATGAGTCTTTAGAAAGATAGTCATCCCTTTTGGTTTCTTTATCCCCAGTATTAATTTTTATGGTCAAAAGATACTTTTTTGGGGGTGGTATAAGTAGAAATGTGAGATATATTATGGTAACTCAGATTGGAAATATAAATATGCACACAAAGAAGACATAAGTTGGAAAAGGGATTAACAGGAGTCGGTGGAGAACAAGAGAGGAAGCAGATAGGTGTTTGAATATCAAAATGGTTTATACACATGAGAAAACAATGTCATAGTAAAACCCATTACTAGGTATAATTTTTATATATATGCTATTATGGGCACAAATGATTGTAAGGACCTGCATCTGGTCATCAGTACAATCTGGGGCAACAGCTTTGCTGATACCATCTTCTAGGAAGTCAAAGTTCTACTTGTTTATTCACTTTTACATCATCTACCCTTTCCAGCTTCTTTGTTGGTCACCTCAACTATCAAGAACCTTTCAATTTCAGGATGGCTCTGAAAATTATTGTCATGAAACTATCATACAAAAGTATATTAAATTCTGAATCAGCAAGCCCATGGGGAAGATATTTGCAATACAATGTTTCACACTATATATCACTCAAAAAGAATTAATATCATCCCCATAATTCATAAAGCTGCTGAGAATTCCTTAGAAAGTGGCAAGACCACCACGAAATACTAAAATAAACACCCCCATCTTAACTGTGCAACTGAACAAGTCTATTTCCAATGTAAAAGAAAAACCACTATAAAACATGCAGTCTTAACTTTGATAACTTTAGTTAACACCCTGTTCTATTTCCTCCTCTGATACTTTGCGTGGATCTGATACTAGTCAGAAGATGCCTAGCAGGCACAGACATAACATTTTAAGAGAGTAAATAAATTATTAAAAGTTACAGGATTTGTAAATCTATCAAACACAAGATTTCATGAGAAAAATAAACTATAAAAACTCACTTGTAATTTGTGGTGAAACACTTCAAAACTATTAATGGTCCAGTAAATTTAAAAGTAGGTACAAGTATTATGAACACAGTTGTATATAAATGTTCCCAGGTATAGAACTCTTACTATTAAAAACTTACCCGATAAACAGTTGGCTTACTAAAGCCTCTTGGAGAACCTAACCTAAAGTTCATACCTTGCTTTTCATAGCAGAAGAGTATGGGCCTAAGAACAATCCAGGCAAAACTTCCTAGGGGGGAAAATACATATGTAAAGTTTAAGCCTATAGCAGATATAATATATCATATAGCTCAATTTGTCTCTGTGTGCAAGGGCTAACAGCCTTTGCAATATTCTGGCTAAAACTTTGATCAGGGAGCATTTCCCAGCCACATTTAGCAAACTGGAGTGAGAAACATAGGTGTGCCTTTATAAATTCAAGTGAGATGTTCCCAATTTAAGTTTTATTCTGAAAAGCCAGATATTTGAGAGTCTACATTTTTTATAAGTAGGACTGGATATAATATTGACATCCACATCAATAATCCCTTTTTAACTTCTATTAGCAGCTATAGCCTAAAAATAAAACAGGCATTAAAAAAAAAATCATCCTGTTAGAATTACATTTACACTAACTTTTATTTGGTCAAGACAAAAAGCAGTGCAAGAGCCAGGCATAGTGGAACACAGCTCTAATCCCGGCACCCAGGAGGCTGAGGAGGAGGAACTGAGTTTGCGTCAGTCTGGGTACATAGTAAGTTCCAGGCCAGCCTGTCCTTTCTTCAGAAACAAAAGCAGCACAAGATGAAACAGGATACAATTGTCATCACAGTAAATAAAAGCTAAGCTAACTGTACTCAATTCCTGTAGATAGATAGCACTGTGTTCTCTAACTTCTTTTCATTTTAAAATAGCATCCTCCTAACATATAGCCAAGGATGGCCCTAAACTCCAAGCAGTTCTCCTGCCTCAGTCTCTTGAGTGCAGAGATTATAGAGGAATGGTCCTAACAGCATCTTACAAGTATGAATTACATTTTACTTATGTTTGCATTCCCCATAACATCGAGTTAGTTCTCATATGTACTCACATACAGTTAAAGGTCTAAAAGCGAACTTTCTTCTTCTCTCTCTCCTTTTTAATGAAGCAGAGTTGGGGTTTGATAAAGCATGAGGCTTAAGAGAAAAACACTTAGAAGGGAAAGCAAGACACCTGAGAGCATGGGTGTGGGCTTCCCAAAGAAGAGTCAGTTTTCATTAAGAAAAGGAGCAGATCTTTGCAAGATATGGGATGAAGAGTGAGGGGCACTGCTTATCTTGAGGACTAGCAAAGTTGACTGCAAAGGATAAAAAATACAAAAGAGGCCAGGGCGGTGGTGGTGCATGCCTTTAATCCCAGCACTTGGGAGGCAGAGCCAGGCGGATTTCTGAGTTCGAGGCCAGCCTGGTCTACAGAGTGAGTTCCAGGACAGCCAGGGCTACACAGAGAAACCCTGTCTCAGAAAAAAAAAGCAAAAAAAAACAAAAGAGGATAATTCATTCCAAATAGTAAGTATTCAACTCACTGAGTACTAGATCAGTAAGTTATGGATGTCAACTTGGAAACAGACAAAAAAAAAAAAAGAATAACTACCTAAAACCCTCAATTATTTTATGGTAAATGTCTCTTGAATTTATCCAAACTAGCCAGGAAAGCAAACTGCTTTAAAAGGAACACAAAAAGAGTGACTCATTAAGCACATCTACATATTTCTTTCATCTTAAATCTAATCCAAGTAATATTAAGGATTCATTTTACATATTAAATTTTTTGACACAAATGGCACATATTTATCACATGATATTCTAATGTATATACACAGTGCATAATACTCATAACTGGGTAAATATGACAAACCTACAGATTATGAACCAGCAGGTCTCCTTTGTGAAGTGTAAGTTATTAAATAATAGAGGTCGTTTGAATAAACTAAAAGTTGCCTTACCTGCATCTCTCGTCTCATAGGGTAAGTCCACTCCTTGAAAAGGAAAACAAAAATAAACAGCATGAAAAATATCACAGGCTGGTCAGATGGCTCAAGTCTGACAATCTGAAATTGATCCTTGAAACCCAAGTGACAGAGACCGGAATCCTGAATACTAGCTACCCTTTGAGCCCAATGCTGCAAAGAAATAACTTGGTATGGTGGCATGTTTATGTATTTATTTAGATGATAAAATCAAGAGGATTGCCAAGTTCTATGGCAGCCTGGTCTACACAGTGAATTCCAGGCCAACCAGGGCTATTTTGTCAAACACAAGCACACACATACACACACACACACACACACCCCTCCCTCCCTCCCTACCTACCTACCTACCTACCTACCTACCTATAGTAGATATCCCTGGTGACAGAAACCAGATTACAATTTGCCTGGAGTTATGTTGGGTGGAATGCCTATAGACATTGGATACCTTTCTTTTAGTTTCTTTTAATAAATTTAATTTTCTTTTGCTTTGTGTCTGGGTGTTTTGTCTGCATTATGCCAATGTACCACTTGTGGGCCTGGTTTCTTCAGAGCCAAAAGAGGGTGTCAGATCCTCTGGAACTGGAGCTACAGATGCTGGTAGGCTGCCATGTTGGTGACAGAAGTCAACCAGGTACACTAGAAGAGCAACCACCACTGAAACATCTCTCCAGGCTCCATGGGATGCCCTTTTAAACTGATAAAATATTCTTCTATCTTAGCCTGGCATGGTGACACATTGACTTTAATCGCAGCATTTGGAAGCAGAGGCTGAGAGATCTCTGAGTTCAAGACTAGCCTAGTCTAAAATGTGAATTCCAGGATAGCCAGAGCTACACAGAGACATCTTGTCCTGAACAAACAAATGAAAACAAAGAGCACTTAGCCAAAATGACAGACCATATAACAAAAATAAAGACTAATCCATGACAGGAAAAATTAAAAAGGTAAAGTGTCTTAAGAGTTTTTATTGCTGTAATGAAACACCAGAGCATAAGCAACTCGGGAGCAGGAAAGAGTTTAATCTGGTTTACAAATCCGTAGTCATTGTCTATTGAGGGAAGCCACGGCAGGAATTCAAACCAGATGAGAACCTGGAAGCAAGAGCTGACACAGAGGCCATAGAGGAATGTTTCTTACTGGCTTACCCCTCATAGTTTTCTCCGCTTGTTTTCTCAGCTGACTATAGCTTGTGTTAGGCTGACATAAAATTGGCAGCATAATACCTGTTCTATAAGCTCAGTGCTACAAGCTCAGAAAAAAACATTTTGTAAAAAACAAAAAAGTACAAGAATAAATGGCAATCCTGTATGAAAGCATGTCTGGAAAGGTAGCTCAGGCATCAAGACCAGAGCTCCCATCCCAGTGCTCATGTTACAGGCCAGGAAAGCTCAAATGCATAATACCAGCTCTGACTTAGGCAGAGACAGGAGGACGGCTTGGGATTTCTGGCTTCCAGCTTTGCCAAGAAAACATGAGCCCCGGGTTCAGGCAGAGACCCTGCTCAGAATAGCCACAGTGATAAATGACTGAGTGCATACACAGGGACATCCGTTATGTACACAAATAAGATTTTATAATCTTTAAAAACTTCTTTCAAGCTGGGCATAGTAGCACACCTTTAATTTCAATATTCAGGAGACAGAGACAGGTGGATCCCTGTGAGTTCGAAGCCGGCTTAGATTAGATCCTGCCCCTGACCCCCTAATAGCTTTTTATAAAAACACGATTTTATTTTTTAATTAATTAATTAATTAATTAATTTTTGAGAAAAGGATTCTTTGTGTAGCCCTGGCTGTCCTGGAACTTGCTTTGTAGATCTGGCTTGCCTGCAACTCTGAGATCCATTTGCCCCTGCCTCCCAAGTGCTAGAATTAAAAGCATGTACCATCATGCCCGGCTATAAAGACCAATTTTATAAACAGATTTTTTTAAATTAGGTATTTTCCTCATTTACATTTCCAATGCTATCCCAAAAGTCCCCCATACCCTCCCCCCCACTCCCGCTTTTTGGCCCTGGCATTCCCCAAACAGATTCTTATTAAAGAAAAAATTTAAAAGTGTTCTGTTAAAACAAAAGTATTAACATTGTGTCTATTTTTATTTATACTTCTATTTTAAATTCTATTTAAAGAATCTTATCTGTCCCCAGAATTTTATTTAGAGATTTTTATTACTTTACATGTATTAGTGTTTTGCTTTTGTGCATGTATGTATATTATGTATGCCTCAACCATCACTACTACAAATAAGAAAGAGAATCCTTCAAATGACAGTAAGTCACTTGGGAGAACAGGGGACATTCCTGGGTACACAAGACCTTGTCTTACAAAGTTCCAGGACAGCCAGGGCTACAAAGAAACCCTTTCTCAAAAACCCACCATCACAACAAAACAAATACAAAAAAGTGATCTGAATCAAATGAAGACATTCAATAGAATTGAGCATTTGGTATAAAGTCTCCATCTCATCTGTAACTGAGACTGGTCTCAAATTTGCTATAGAACCAAGGCTACAGTGACCCCTCCTTTCTCCTTCCACCTCCCAAGTAGAGGGGTTACAAGTGTGCCAGCCAAGAGTAGTCCCAAATACCTTTAAAACACTGAGAGATTAAGGGGTGTACACCTTCAATCCCAGCATTTGGGGTACAGAAGCAGGTGGATCTCTTTGGGTTTCAGGCCAGCCTCGTCTAGTGAGTTCCAGGACAGCCAGGACTTATATCAAACACACAAGCAAAACTCTAGAATCCTTTTTTGATCCTATTAAGTGTCACAGGTAAGAATCCTTGTCACTAATTTTAGCCTCTGGCAAACTCTAACTTAACAGTTTCTGGTACCATAAAATATTTGCAACAGATGTTAGGTAAAGAAAAAAATCAAGGTGGGGTGAAAAGAACCCTTAAATCATAAATTGGGAGAATTTTGCTCTCGATAGTACAGGCAAGATTTGTTACTAAAAATTTTCAAATTCAAAGAAGCTTAGCTTTTCTACTCCCCCCCCCCCCCCGCCCCACGCTAGTCATCGTTTTTTGTGGGTTTTTTGGTAGTGGTGGTGGTTGGTTTTTGACTTGAGTACTATTAGAGGGGTGCAATTCCAGAGTTCACGCCTCCGATCTATTCCACACGTGGGGCTGGCTATGTGTCCCGCATGTGAATCTAACATCAAGCTCAGATTAAAAACAACTCCACAGCGTGTTGCTCTGGTAAGGAAGAGTCTGTGTTCACGAAAAGCCTCAACGCCGAGGCGAGTGGTCAAGAGTACTCTCCGGGTTGGCTCCTCCGATAGGGTCCCGCGGGAGGAGGACCTCACTGACGCCCCTTCACGCCCAAGGGGAAAGGGAAGAGTCTGGGACAGTTGGGCCAGAGGCGCTGCTTGGCCGGAGACCCGGGGGCTGCCCGCGGCAGGGCGGGCCGCCGGGCACTCACCTCGGCGTCGTCTTTGCACTGCGGGAGCGAGGGGAACTCCAGTTTCACGTCCTCCATGGTCCCAGGGCCCCGGTGGGTGGGCGCGGTGCGCCCGGCCGCCCTCCGGGCTGGCAGAGGCGACAAGGGAAGGAGGGCGGGCGGGCGGGCGAGCGGTGGGGGGGCTGACGCGCGGCAGGCTCACAGCAAGCACTCGCGGACCACAGGATCCAAGCGGCTGCGACAGGAAGGCGGAGGGCAGGGCGGTGCGCTGCCGGCCGCCATGCTGCGGCCGTGTCCCTCCCGCAGGTCTCCGCGCCCCTCAGAGAGCCGGGATCCGACCCAGGCACGAGCCCATAACCGTCTCCTCCCGCCCCAGCCCACGCGGCCCAGCCAATCCCAGCCCACGCTCGCCGACGGCCCGCCCCCGCCGCCAGGTGTCAGCGCGCCTCCGCCCCGCCCGTCCGCGAGCGCGCAGACGCGGGGGGAGGAGCTTCCCGCAGGGCGGAGCTGCGGCCGTAGGGGAGGAGCGGTCGGGGCCAAGGCCTTCCCAAATGGGATGGGAGTCCGTCCCTTCAAAGTGTCCTCCACACTCAGAGGAATGCTGCTCGATCCAATCCGTGGGGGAAGTCATAACCAAACAGGAAGAGTTCAGCTTAAATTCATGTTAGACTACGAAAAAAACAAAAACAAAAAACCCCGAGATACCCATCATCTTTAAACAAAGTAGAAAGTGGCCTCTTAGGTATACTCCGGAGTGTTAACAACTCAAATTATCCAGAAAATTTCAAGAAAATGATTCTTAAAAAAAGTCATCAGAAATGTAAATGATAGTTTACTTACTAAATTGTATTCGGTACTCTTTAAGATTTCTCCGAGCCTATTTTTCAACATAAAAGATGATTGTGTGAGGAGCTGGCGTTAGAGTTAATAATTTTTGAAGAATATACCTTCTTCAGGGTCTCGCTATGTACACCAGGCTGGTCCTCAAATTTACAAGAGTTCTGAGATGAAATGATTAAAGGCCTGGTTTGAACTTCTGAACCACCTTTGGTCTCACTGAAGGAATCACTGAAGGCTGCAAAGTGTGTAACTAAGACTATCACTACTTTTCACTGTATTTTAACACTACTTCCTAGAGACCTCAGGACTGTCATTATCAAAAAAAAAAAAAAAAAAAATCCTTTAAAGTGGAAGGACCGCGTGTTTAACTTGGATTTCCTCTTAACTCTTTTCATGTTGTCATATATGTAATGCATGTTCAATATACAGGATAGCTGTTCAAAAATTAGGTGGCTAATTAGATGGTCTATGCTCTCTAGTGTTACATAAACTATTATCCAGCTTTAAGAATTACAAAAGGCACAGAATACCCTGCTAGTAATTTTTAATTAAAAAATAATCCAATGGCAAGTATTGTGGTAAATGCCTTTAATTCCACCACTCAGGAGAGGCAAGAAAATGTCTGTGAGTTGAGACTGGCCTAACCCACACAGTAAGTGTCCCAGGCCAGCCAGGGGTACATAGTGAGACCTTGTCTCAAAAAGAAAGGGGAAGCTGGGCAGTGGTGGCATACCCTTTTAATTCCAGCACTTGGGAGGCAGAGGCAGGCAGATTTCTGAGTTCGAGGCCAGCCTGGTCTACAGAGTGAGTTCCAGGACAGCCAGGGCTACACAGAGAAACCCTGTCTCGAAAAACCAAAGAGAGAGAGAGAGAGAGAGAGAGAGAGAGAGAAAGGGAGGGAGGGAGGGAGGGAGGGAGGGAGGGAGAGAGAGAGAGAGAGAGAGAGAGAGAGAGAGAGAGAGAGAGAGAAAAGAAGAATTACATACCTAGCTGGATCATTTATGGTTAGTCCTTTGGTATTTATGAAACTGAAGTTTGATGTCTTTATTTAAACAAGAATTAACTATAAATAATCTCAATTTTTAGACATTGACAATTTCCTTATACAACTTTTGATTGCCACATGAAATTAGAATTGTGTACAGGTAACAGAACTTTTGTTTTGAACATTTAACATTCCATAGAGTAGACACTCTCAGCCTGGTATTTACTGGAAGATATTTATAGAATCCACTGGTGAACCTAAGAAATAATAGATCGCTAGAAATCACATATATGTAAAATTACATGTCCATGAACAGACTTTTCCTGGATCCAGACCACAAAAAGGGAATTATTTTTCACATAAACCAAATTATAAGTATTACTTCCAGTCATAATCTTTAAAAAGTTAAAATTATCAAATACCTAACTGCAATAGGTAAAGAGAATTTCTTGGAAGACACAAGTACATGTATATACTCCATAACCCCACACTCTATGATCTATAAAAGAAGACATTCTTGTGGACTCTGTGAGTACTGTTTAAAATTCAAAGCCCTATTTTAATTTTCAACTTCATCCAGGTTTTCAAATCATATACTTACTAATCCAAAAGGACAAGAATAAATGTGCTTTTAGAAAAGACAAGAGTATATATAGGACAACTTAAAACAGATTTTATTGCTTTTTTTTTAAGGACGAGGAAAACAAAATATAAAATAAGTCATAAGAAATGCTCTCCTCTACTATCTCAATCATTTTGAATGTTGTACAAAATGCTCACAAAGCAAATATGAAAAGCTTCAGGATGTCTTTTGTAAATTCTGCTGAAGTAAATGCAACATCACCAAACATGACTTTCTTCTGTACCAATTTTTAAAAAATTACTGAATTACATACTATTATGTTGCTTATACATGTTTATTCACTTTTAATAAGATCATTGCCAATACATACATTATTTTCCTTAACTTTATTTTTACATTAAACCAATGTCTGTCATGCAGCCACCAAACCCTTCTAGTGAATCACACAGGTTTGTAGTCCAGCTTGGACTCCAGCTTCTTGGAGTCAGCCACTTTCCTGACTGCTTTCATGAAGTCTTCCTGAACTACAAAATCATGATCGGCACGAATTGCAAACATACCTGTGGAAAACAAAACAAATTGCTGCTTATAGTGTGTGCGATGCAGTTCAATCAGTAAGACAGCTAAGCTGGGAACAGTGGTACCTGACTGTAAGTAAGCTCAGCACTTAGCAGATCTCAAGTTCAAGACCAGCCTAACATGTCAAGACCTCATCTCAAAAGAAAAGGGGAAAGAAAACTAAGTGATCTTATCTCTATGGAGGAAATGTGAAGAGATATACACTTACTACTTCTGAGCCAGTAATGCTACTTCATACATTTTCATAAATAGCGTGAGCATTGTTTTTGAAATAAGCAGATACCACAATTACCTGACTATTTAAAATCTGGACTGTGTAGTACTTAATGAAATTAATATTCATTTAATAAAAATCCTGGCAGTATTAAGTGGTGGTACTTAATAAAAACACCTGGAACAAAACATCTGGGCTAGGATGGAACAGGTAGGATGTTTGCTTAACATATGCAAGATCTTAGGTTTGATCTCAAGCAATGCAAAACTAAACAACCAACTTGCAGTGACTTTAATAATGATTACCTGTCACTAAGCAAGGCTTAAGGTTGGGGATATAGCTGTCAGGAGTATTGCCTAGATTATAGACACTTGTTCAACCATCTGTACTGCGTACTATAAGCCTAAAATCCCAGCATTTGGGAGGGAAAGGCAGGATAATCACTATACACTGTATATTTCAAAAAGTTAGAAAAAAGGATCCTAGGTGTTTTCATAGTGAAGGGAACACAGGTAATCTCCAAGGAAGAAAAGCTCCAAGTCAGGTATGCAACACAGACCTTGGACCCACACATAAATGGCGCTCACTCTTGATGACATGTACAGTTACAGGTTGTAGTTAGAGAGAGAGACACTCTCTTCAGTGGTGTAGCCACAGGAAAAGGGTCCATTCTTCTCTAAGCATCCATACTTAAACTCAACGGATCAGGGACTGGGGAGATGGCTGCTCCTCCATAGGACCTGAATTTAATCTGATCTAAGTATTACATAATATATACATGTATACAAAAACATGGTTCCTATTAATGTGTGATTTCCTTCAAAGTTTTTCAATGTGAGAAAAAAAAAGCACCTATCAAAATTTGACAGCATCAGCTTTAAAATCACAGTACTGCCTTTTGACTTTAGCTTTTCCTGAAAGTCGCCCTTGATAATTATGTGGTCTGATTTTGGAATGTGATAAATTACCCTAGAGACATGCCTTGGGTCTGAATATTCTGAATGAAAACTAAATGACTTCAACCTGGCAGTGTTTCAAAGTCACTTGTTACCAAAAATAAAACTAGTATCACGAAATTCAGAATTGTATTTTAAAACTTCATTTTGAACAAATTCCAGGACATCAGTCTTCTAGAGCAATCTTTCAAATACTGGTCTTATGGGACTTGTCCATTCTAGTTCTAGCCACAGTGTACCAAACAGTCCTGCAATCAGGCTTCCCACAACATGCCTGTGGGCATGAGATCACATCCCCAAGGGCCAACTTTATTGGGGAACGGGAGAGGGTAGCTGGTAAATCAGTGTTGTAGGCTTGCATGTCCCGCCATACAACCTCAACAGCATTCTGTACGTTTCCCTAAAATCAAAGTCAGCTACTACAGTGGTGCATCCTCCTTTGCGTTGTTCAGTTCTACTTCTTGAAATCAAGTCTCAAATGCAAACCAAAAACCAGAAATCCTGCCAAAGTGCAGCTCTGCTTTTAGATAAGCTTAGAACATTGTTATTGATGGTAAAAATATACTTTTTATTCTCACCTGCTTCAGTACAAACATTTCTCAGGTCTGCTCCATTAAAGCCATCTGAAAGCTTTACAATTGCTTCATAATCTGTTTAGAAAAAAAAAATAACAGAAATCAGCTAGATAACAATAAAGATTCAATATTGATTTTTGCCCATAGAGAAAATTTAAATGGACTAGTTCATTTTGAATTTGATCAGCATTACCTGTGCTACTATTTTACAGCATTAACAACTAAACTTGCTGCAAAGTAAACTAGAATCAAAAAAATACTTTTGAATTTTCAACCAAAATTTCATTGAAATTTGTTGGTGCCTGCTTTTAAGCTGTAAAAACAAACGGAAGTAAGTGCAAAGCTGTGACTCATTAAACCTGCTGCACCCTTGTAATCAACCCCAAGATTTGGGAGGGTGGTAAAGAAAAGCTCCAAGTCAGGTATGCAACACAAACCCTGCACCCACACATAAATGGCGTTCACTCTTGATGACATGTAAACAATTACAGGTTATAGTCAGAGAGAGAGAGACTCTCTTCAGTGGTGTAGCCACAGGAAAAGGGTCCATACTTCTCTAAGCATCCATACTTAAACTCAACGGATCAGGGACTGGAGAGATGGCCGCTCCACAGGACCTGAGTTTGATTCCTAGCACCCACATGGTGCCTAACAAGTGTCTTAACTCCAGTTCCAGGCTCCAATTCTTTCTTCTGGTATTTAGGAATACCAGGCACCTACTTGGTGCACAGGCATACATACAGGCAAGCGCGCACACACACACACACACACACACACACACACGCACAGCATGTACATAAAATAATAAAATTTAAAAAACCAAAAAACTCACTCAGTGGCAAAATAAAACATAATTAGAAGATGAAAAGAGGAAGAAATCAGATGCATGGAAGGGGAACAAGAGAAAGAAATGGGGTGAATATGGCCAAATACAAAATACACATGCATGTACACACATACACATGGCATAATGAAACTCAGTACTGTTTATAGTGTATTATAACAAAAATTCTAAGGACTAGGGGACGACCCAGTAGTAGAGTGCATGTTCTGCATTTCTAAAGTCCTGAGTTCAATCACCACACCACAACATAAAAAAGTCAAGCAACAAAAACAAAACAATTTGGGGGCTGGGGAGATGGCTCAGTAGCTAAAAGCACTTGCGCCCTTGCAGAGGACTGAGGTTTGGGTCCCAGTACCCATGGCGTGGCTAACAACTGTCTAACTCTGAGACAGATGTGGTAAACAGACATACACTTAGGCACATACAAGTACACATAAAATATATAAGTATATAAACAGTAAGTGGAATGTACTTTAGTCATGCAAGGCAAATGTAAAATATACTAAAGGTAGAGATAATTTTATCAAAACAGAACCTTTAAATGATATAGCAAGCATTTATTAGCTTTCTGATTTTCTTTGCAAATTTCAAGTTGTATGGGATCTGGAATAACAACAGTGAACTCTTTCTCCTCACAAAGTAGACATGGCTTGAAGAACTATAGCTCTGTGCTAGCTATGAATGTGACAGAGACAGTGAGAGGAACAGCAGAGCATCAAACACCTTTGTCGGCAATAAAGAACTGGCCAGTCTCTATACAGGGACTCCTCAGTCAGCACGTAACCATGGGCAGGTCACTAACCTTCCAAGAGCAGGGATTCCCAAGGATACCATAGTTATCTAGCACCTTAGGAGAGCTCAGTATTTCTAGAAGATACTCATAACCTCATTTTTTAAAAAAAAGATTTATTTATTTATTTAACTTATTATAGCTGTAGCTGTCTTCAGACACACCAGAAGAGGGCATCAGATCTCATTTCAGATGGCTGTGAACCACCGTGTGGTTGCTGGGATTTGAACTCAGGACCTCTGAAAGAGCAGCCAGTGCTCTTAACCACTGAGCCATCTTGCCAGCCCTGGACCAATCTTTCCAGCTTAAAAATCCTCGTAGGGACAATGAAATAAGTGGTAATAATCAACCATCTGTAGCTATTTAGAGCCATCAAGTTCTAAAGAGTTTTCCTTTATTGTTTTTTTATTGAGAGAAGGTCTTACTATGTAGCCCTGGTTGGCTGGAAGCTCTATGTAGACCCAGCTGACGTCAAATTCTCAGAGATCTTTCTGCTTTTGCCTCCAGGGAGCTGGGATTGAAGTTGTGGGACATTATACCAGCTCTAAGAAATTCTTGTTTTAGTAGTAATAATGACTGAACCCAGGACCTCAAGCAGCCTAGACAAGCAATCTGCCACTGTGCTACTTTCTAAAGCTGTCAAGACTTATACTAGATTCCCTTAGTACAGAAGTCAACAAGCACTTTGTGTAAAAGGAGAAAAAATAAAGCCTGCTCTGCAGGCTTTCTGTCAAAACTACTTCACTCTACTGTTGTGGTGGGAAGGCAGCCATAACAGCATGCAAATGAATGATACAGATGAGCTACTTCAAAACTCTTTTACAAAAGAACAGCCAAGGAGAACTCAGCTTATGAGCCATGTTTCGCTACATGTTCAGCCCTCACTTACATATGCATTTTATAATATTTAAAATTTTTATTTTAAACTTATTTTAGTTTTTTGAGACAGGGTTTCTCTGTGTAGACCAGGCTGGCCATTAACTCAAAGGTCTGCCTGTCTCTGTCTCTTGACGGTAGGTGCCACCAACCACCTCCTGGCTAAACATATTTATTTTTATGTGTCCGGGTGTTTGTGTGTGCACCATATGCACACAGTGCCCTCTGAAGCCAGAAGAAGGTGTTGGATCTCTTCAGACTTCAGACTGGAGATACAGCTGCTAATGAGCCGTCATGTGGGTGCTGGGAAATAAACCCAGAACCTCTGGGAAAGCAACCAGAGCTCTTAACTGCTGAACCTTCTCTCCAGCATACACATGTAACTATTTTATATTTTTTCTACTGCCCTCTGGTTTGTAGCAATACTTCCAATCTTCACACTTTATTCTTCTGAAAAGATAAAAGCATTCAGAAGAGTCCATAAACTCCTAGGCTACCTGGGACACTGTCGGCAGCAGCATCCTGTTGTGCTATGCTTCATTTACCCGATGCATACTTGAATAATCACTCTACTTTCTTACCTATTTCACCATGCTTTGTAATAGGTCCTGCGTGGATTTTCAATATATCTAATCTTGCTTGTTCATTTGGTAAATCGATATCTGAAAATAGAGAGAAACTATTTTGTACTCCAGTTGATAGTTTAATAGAGTAGAAAGAGGTTGGGTAAAAAGATAAAACTGACAGAGAGAAAAACAGAGCAGATAAAGAAAAGAGAGTAACTCACGTATTTTTCTATCTAATCTTCCTGGGCGCAGCAAAGCAGGATCCAGTGTATCTGGTCTGTTTGTAGCCATGATCATTTTAACTCTATGCAGAGTATCAAATCCATCCATTTGATTTAGTAACTACATAAAAAATTAAGAGACAGACTTTACCAAACACATGCATTTTTGTTCACATATGTACAAAGTTTAACGAAATAAAAATTATTAAAAGATAACTAGCTGACTGATGATGTCTGCTAGTTGATGATATATTATCAGTTATACGAATACACTAATAATTGTGTTGCTCTAAAATATCTCTTATAGTTTTGGCTTTTGTTTTAAGACAGAGTCTCATGTACCTTAGGCTATGTTTGTTTGATTTTTTTTAATGTTCAGTGGTGTTTTGTGAGGTCTATATGAGGACGCCACAAGCCTGGAACTGGAGTTAGAGACAGCTGTTAACTGTCATGTGGGTGCTGAGAATTGAACCTGGGTTCTTTGGAAGAGTAGCCAGTGCTCTTAACTGCTGAGCTATCTCTCCAGCCACAAGACTTTATATTTTAAATTTAAAATACTGTATACAGAGACAGTCCTAAGTTCATGGTCAGACTGGTCTATGTAGAAGTTCCAAGCTAGTCAGCGCTACGCAGAAGACAGCCTGTCTAAAAATACAAAACTGCTCATCCTCTGCCTACGTCTGTATAATCTGTAAACAACAACAACAAAAAATCGATTTTCAAACACTACAATAAAAAAAGATTAAAATCAAATGCCCTGTGCTACCTAGTTTCCATTTGCAGTAAATGGGATCTTGCATTACGTACCCTCTTCACTTCATCACCTCCCTGCTCCATCATTAAAGCTAGTTTACTATATATATCATTGCACGGGACTGAGAGCTTCTGGAGAGGAGATGCACTACAGCCATGACCTCACAGTGGCTGTGATTACCTGTCAGGCAATAATTCCCACACAACTGGTGGGCTTATGAGGAGTTACTGACTGATGACTGCTGGAACACAGAGAGCAACTCTTCTTCAAGGGTATGGCCCCTAGAAGGTTGCTGATTCAAGCAGGAAACACTACTTGGACTCAGTTATTAAAAAGAAAGAACATGAAGGTGCGATGGTGTTGGGGGTGTTAGGAGTGAGAGTGAGGAGGTGGGGTAGATGTGAAGACACACAATATGTATGCATACATGTATGCATACATGAAGTTATCAAAGAATAAAAAATGTTTTTTAAAAATTCTATTTTAGCTGTCATAGTCTTAGTAATAAAGCTCAAAAGTGGTTTTCAGAGTAGCCACAAACATAATGCAACTCATTTACTGCTGAAAGTCTTAATATATGTTACTCATACCTTTACCAAACCAGCATAATCAATCGCTTAACAATAATTTATACATCTGAATAGCTGATCTATTTAAAAAAACTATAGAGTACTACAATTTTACCAAATAGGATTTTATATGTTTTTTTTCTAGTATTCTTACTTTACCTCTTTATATAAAAACATTAAAACTAACCATATGTTTTAATTCACATTTACACACTTAAGTCAGTTTAAACATAACATATTCTCCTTACTCATCATTTCCTTATGGTGAAAACATTGTATTCCATTACAGTCTTGAAATATACATTACATGTTTTTATAGAGATACGCAGGTACCTAACAAACAATAACTGCTTGTTCCTGAGTACCTGGTATCCACTGATCAACCTTTTCCTGTCTTTCCCTGTTCTTTAGTGAGTAACCTCCTCCTTTTGTGTATGTGTATAGATATAATATGTATGTGTGGGGTCCTTCTGGAGACTAGCAGCAGAAGGACATTGGTGTACTTTGCCTCTCTGCATTATTCTCTGGAAATGGAGTCTCTCACTGAACATGAAGCTCCATCAGCAATAAGCAAGTCTGAGCAACTCTAGTCTCGACCCTCATTATGCTGCCCTTATAGATGTATGACTGCCAAGAAAAGCTTTACCTCAGTCCATCATACTTGCAAAGCAATCACTCTTTCCCACTGAGCCATCTTCCCAAACTCCACAGTAATCATTTTTCTTACTAGGGATTATGGTACAAGAATGCGTTCATTCCTGGCAACATCTCAAACACTTGTTCACCTTCAAATATGCAATATTTAGTTTTTTATTAATAAGTTTTTCTTTATAAATCCTCTTTACCAAACATTACCTCCATTAAAGTTCTCTGAATCTCTCTGTCAGCTGATGTTCCCTCAGAAAACCGACGGCCACCTAAAGTAATAAATTTGGGAATACATAGACATTATTCTTTTGTTCTGTGCCCATCATTTAATAAAACAGAATGTAATAGTAGCCGGTGTTAAAAATACTAAGTAAGCCGGGCAGTGGTGGTGTACGCCTTTAATCCCAGCACTTGGGAGGCAGAGGCAGGCAGATTTCTGAGTTCGAGGCCAGCCTGGTCTACAGAGTGAGTTCCAGGCTTGAAGCTCTGAGAAGGCCTATGCAGGCAGGTGGTACTGAGGATGCCCACTCGCTGTGCTACCTACTGCAGACAAGTCAGAGCTGCTTACTGCTCAGGCAGGACCTTCTTTCAGGTTTTTAAACAATTTCTAACAAAAAAGTATTTAAGATAAAATTGAAAAGGTTTCATTCTTACCAATAGCATCTATTTCATCCATAAAAATGATGCATGGCTGGTGGTCCCTGGCATAATTAAACATTTCTCTAATCAAACGAGCACTTTCACCAATGTACTTGTCTACAATAGAACTAGATACAACCTGTTTAAAAGAAAAATAGTAATACAAATTAGACAAATCAAAGAAATTTCATTTAAAAAAATATAAAAGAATTTCCCTTACCTTTAGGAAGTTGCAGTCCAGCTGGCTGGCAACAGCTCGTGCCAAGAGTGTTTTCCCAGTGCCTAGAAATATCAAATGAAGTTGGGTTCAAAGCAGAACCATTTTTAAAAGCCTTTCAATAACTCTTGGAGCTTAGTACTTAAGAATGCTTGCTGCTCTTCCCAGGACAAGAGTTTAGTCAGTCCCTAGCACCTCTAACGGCATCTTATAATCACATACAACCTCCCACATATGGCACTCACTTGCACAGATACACACAAACAAATAACCAATAACATAAACATAATGGTAGTGAATTTTCTAAAACTGAAGCTAAATCCTACATAGAATTTTTACTTAAAAATTCTGATGCCCTCTTCTGATGTGTCTGAAGACAGCAACAATGTATTCAAATATATAAAAATAAATAAATCTTTAAAAACTTTTAAAACCATCCTTCCTGATTTAAATTAGTAAATAACTGTAACATTAAAACTGTGACACTGTTATATGTATACATTCTAGATTGATAAAACCACGCTAATTTACATATCTATTAACTCATATGGTTATTACTATGTGGTGAAAACCAAGTCTTCTTTCATCAATTGGAAATACCTAATACGCCAACAGCTAACTTTTTGTGTGTTTTTTCTGTGACCTCAACCCATCCCTCTTCCCACAGCCCTTCTTAAACAAACCACTCTCTGTAAGTTCAACTGTCTAAAATCCCGCACACAAGTGAGATCATGTGGTATCTTGTCTGTCTTTGCGTGCCTGCTTACTTCCCTTAGTATCACCACTGCAAGATTGATCCATGTTGACACAAAGGACAGAAGTTACTTCTCTGTGAAGACACAATCATATTCTACTGTGTATATGCATATACCACATTTTCTTTACCCTTTCATAAGTTGATGGATACTAAGATTTTCTTATCTTGGCCACTGTAAATAGCACTGCAATAAACATGGAAGTGCCAACATCTCTTCAACATACTGATTTCAGCTGTCTTGCATGAATACACACACACACACACACATATACCACACCACCCCTCAATTGCCAAGGAATATAGTACTTTTATTAATTTTTCTGAAGAACCCCAAACTGTTTTCTAAAATGGCTACATCAACTTACATTCCTATCAGCAATATAGCTTCTCTTCTCTCCATCTTTGCCAATGCCTGGTTTTATTACATTCATTCACTCTTTTCTTGGTAACAGACATTCTAACAGGTGTGAGACAATATCTCATCTCGTAATTTTAAGCACAATGAATATAGAACTTTAGAAATAAATAAAAAGTTACAATATGGGCTATATACATTGAATGAATCTTTTTGAAAATTATTTATGTATTTTATGTATATAGGTGTTTTGTCTACATGTACATTTGTACCCCAAAAGAGGGTATTAGATCCCCTGGGACTATAGTTATGCATGGTTGTAAGCCACTGTGTGGGTGTTACAAATTGAACACATGACTTCTGGAAGAGGAGCCAGTGCTCTTAACTGCTAAGCCATCTCTCCAGCTCACGAACAGATCTGTTATCTGTACATGATATCTTTAGCATCAATCATTAGTTATTTGGAAACTAGAGGGTGAGTGAATTATGCAATTTCCTTAAATATTGACATTTTTCACCATAAAATATTCAAAATCATTTACTGGTATCACTATACATCTTATCAGGAAAGTCTTCTAGAATTAACATATTAAAGCTGTCAAATTCACTGGGTCTAGTAAACATTTTTTAAAAATTCTAATTTTCGGGTTGGAGAGGTGGTGCAGCAGTTAAGAGCAATAGCTGTTCTTCCCAAGTTCAATCCCAGCACCCAGATGGTACCTCACAGCCATCTCTAACTCTAGTATTAGGGGATCTGACACACTCTTCTGGCCTCTTTGGGCACCCAGAGGCACACATGTGGTACACAGACACACATGTAGGTATGTCAACTTGATACAAGCTAGAGTCATTTGATAAGGAGCCTCAACTGAGAAAATGCCCCCAACTGGGCAAGTCTGTGGTGCATTTTCTTAGTTAGTGATTGATATGGGAGGGTAAGCCTGTTACTGGAAGCGCCAGCCTTGGTCTGATGGTCCTTAGTGTTATAAGAAGGCAGGCTACATTAGCCATGATGGGAAAGTCAGTAAGCAGAACTCCTCCATGGTCTCTATCGATAGGCTCCTGCCTTCAGATTGCTGCTCTGTTTGAGTTCCTTCCTTGACTTTCCTCAGCAATGCAGTATAACATGAGAGCCAAAAGCTGAAATAAACCCTTTCTTCTCTGAGTTGATTATGGTCATGTTTTTTAGCACAGCAATAGAAACCCTAACTAAGACACACATATTCATAAAGATAAGTTGTTTTTTAAAAGTTCTAATTTTACTTGCCATCTCAAATTTTATGACTACTAACAGTACTTACTTTACTTGTTCTAGAAAAACTATAAACTAAATAACCAACTGCCAGACTGAATAACCAATTATCTAATCTCCAGAAAGCAACAATCTGAGTCACTACAGACTGCAAATTGTCCTTTTAAGTAAAACCTATCCCATGTGAAGCCTCCCACTCAATGACGGCATAAATGCTTTGCCTGAGCACACTATACTCTTCAGCATGCAATTGTACAGAAGTACTTTCTGTTCTTGCTCCCATTTCATCACAAAAAACAGCTCTTAAGAATAAAATATTAATAAAATTTATCATTTTTACCCCTTTACTAGCAACATTCAAAGGGAAACTGGCATCTTTGCCGAAACTGCAAGTATGTGGTGGTCAAGAACAGTGATTACCAGCATTGTGATGCCAGTGTTGAGCAACTTTACCACAATGCCTTTGTACCATCAATAGATGGCAAATAATAGATTAGATTGATGCCAGTGGTTTTGATCTTGCAGCTCCATTAAAGTTTCTCAGGGACACCTGTTTCTATGAAATGAACTTTAAGGGCTATGGTATATAGAATTACATGGATGGGGACAAGGCATAGAAGGACTCCACATGCCTGACGGAAGAGCAGATGTCAACCTTTACTCTCAATAGAGTGGAAATTGGGATTACCTATATTAAATTCCTGTCTTACAACTTTTTAATTCCTTCATCTACTCCTTTTCTAAAGGAGATAATCTGATACCAACCTGGCGGTCCATAGAGCAAACAGCCTTTTGGAGGTATTATTCCTACACGCTGGAATAATTCTGGATTTGTAAGAGGCAATTCTATTACCTGGAAAAGAAGTTGCAGGTTTCTTAAACAGTAGAAAATTTTAATATATTTTAAAATACTTAAAGTCTAATAATACCATGTTACAATCTCTGAGAAAACTACACTTTCTTGCTATACAAAATGACTTAAATATTGTTTTTATTTCAGATGAAATCTCTTAAAAACAAAAATTAAAAAGTAGTGGTTGTTTCTAGCAAGCTACATATTAGATTGTACAGATGTATATACTTTGTAAAAAAATGTATTAGAATTACATATTTAAAAATCTGTACATTCATATCAGGTGCATATTTCACAACAATAAAAATTACAGTATAAAGAAACAGAGAAGCTGGGTCCACTGGCATACATCTGCAATTCATGCTACTCAGGAGGCCAATGCAGGGTGACAGCAAGCTCGGTCTAGAGTAGGTAATTTACCAAGATGTATCTCAAAAGACAAAGTGAACAAGAACGAGTGCAGCTCAGGAACGGAGCACCTGCCTGGCACGTGAAATCCTAAGTTGAATTCCCAGTATTACAAAATGATCATAGTCAGCAAAGAATAAAAGAATCTATAATAATTACAGAATACAGAGCAAAATAGTCATAAAACAAGGAATGTTTCTGATGTCATAATTGGTTACTATCACAAAAGACATAAAATCTCTTCTGCTAGCATTATGTCACAGCTTTTTTTTAAAAAGTTATTTTTTACTCTCATTCAGAGGATTTAAAAAAAAAAGGGCAGGCGGGCAGGCTGGCCATGTACTCAGTTGGTAGAGTGCTTGCCTCACCTAACATGTCCAAGCCCTGGGGTCCAGCTCCAGCACGGCTGATGAGAGTGTGGCAGTGAGTGCCCACAACATGCAGCACTAGGGAGGAGAGAGAGAGTGGGAGGAGCAGAAGTTCCAAGTAACTTTCTGATGTTCAATGAATTTAAGGCCTGAGATATATGAGATACTGTGTCAGAGGAGGAGAAAAGAAAAATAGGAGGAGGAAGAAAGGAGGAGTATGAGGAGGAAGAAGAGAAGGAAGAGGAAGAAGAGGAGGAGGAGGAGGAAGAGGATCTGGCTATCCAATTTATTTATAGCACCAACTACTTGAAATACCATCTGTGTGATGTTACTGAATGTTTCTGATGCCATGAAGCATGATTAGTATAAACTAAGTGTGAAGAAACCAAAACCACCAACATTCCAAAATATCTGAGGATAAAAAGTGTGTGTAAGTGTGTGTGTGTCTCCTACTCCTTGGCAGATGGGATGCAGCCAAGCACTGTGGGAGGGAGGCAAGTTTCATGAAGACATTTCCTTTTCCTTCTCTTACCCCCTCACTATCCTGAACTCAGTATATACTTTGATTTCATAGTCAGGCCAGTGCTTCTTTATATATTGCCAAGAAAAATCTGGTTTCATAATCACCTGGAATGCCTGTTCCCTACCCCAATCTTCAAACTACTCAGACCAGTTTCCTTTAATTTTTTAAAATATTTATTATTATTCTGTGTACAAATATATGTCTGTGTCCCTATGTGTGTCTGTGTCCACATGCATGTGCTAATGCACTTGTGCATGATGAGGAGGAAGTGTATGGCACAGCACACTTGTGGGCAAGAGAAGACAACTTTATGGAGTCGGTTCTTCTGCCCTCCTTCACCTGGGTCCCAGGGATCAAACCCAGGTTATCTAGCCTTGTGTGGCAAGCACTTTTACTGACTAAGCCATCTTAACAGCCCAAGCAGTTTATACTTTAATAATGGTTTCAAAATGTGTAATGAGCTGAGGTCTAAGAATTATGAACCACCATGAACTACACATTCAAGAACTACTCCCAACTCTTCTCATTCATTCCTAAATACTTAGGCTGGCCTCGGGAAACATAAATCAGTAAGACAGTGTAACTTCCCAGGTTATGAGACACGGCGATCCTAATCTAATTCATCACTTGAAAGCTTATAAACTTCTGTAGCCAGTATTCTAAAGAGCAACAAATAGTTTGAAAAAAGATAAAAATATTTGGGGGCCAAGGTAACACAGTTTTTATTGTACTGGGTTCAACATCACTAGCTTTAGGAAAACCACACAGCATGTTGCCCAGTGTGCAACTAGTTGACCTAAGCACACTGAAGACAATTGGAAATGTAAATGGCAAAGGTATTAGATACCAATATTTCTTCACTTTGCCCTATATTCTTTTTTGGACACAAAAAGGTGACTTTACCAACACTCCAAAATAGCAAGCAGCAGTAATCTTTACAGTTACAAATTCATTGCTATTCTCAGCAGAGTTACAAATGTATAATAAGCAGAAGCTACTATTGAGCCAAAAACAAAATGAAATGAAACAAAACAAGAAAAACCAACCAAACAACAACAACCCAAAATGTAATTTTACACCATTTCTCCCTTCAGACATCCTAAAAGCAATAGGGCAATAGTCTGAGATCAGAGAACACAACACCCACCTCTCTTAACTCCCGAATCTGTTCTGACAGGCCTCCAATCTCAGAATAAGATACATTTCCAGGATCCTCGTGAGACATGTTATAAACCAATGGATCCACCTCTCTTGGCAGATATCTAGGATGAAAAAAAAAAAAAATCAGAAACTTTTCTCTCAAGGGATTTCGTCTTAGCTTGTGGATTATGCAAGCACCTTCTAAAGACCTTGAACTTAATAGGTAAGGGGTAGTAAAATCTTCAATGATTCCACAAATCCTGTACTTTAGAAAACCTCCCCTCTAAGAAAATGGGAAGTAAACAATGAGAAACCCACCTCATGATGGTTAGTGTGGTCATATCCAAAGCAACTCTGGTTCCTGGCTTCAGCTTACTTTTGTCAAGCTGGTTTCATAAAACAAAAGATGTTACACAAACATTTAAAAGGGGAAATGCTACTTTAACAAGAGCTTAATATTCAGAAACCATATATATATTTCAATACTACATAAGAGACACAAATATCACATTATAAACTCCCTGTCAATAGAACTTAAAAAAAAAATCCCTTAGTGAATATTTTGGGGAAAAAGAAAGGAAAATGGTTTGCAAGTGTATCTATAAAATGTCTTTTGAACATCTTCTAGAAGAAAAAATTTATATACATAACCCTAAGAGGAAAGGAAACAGGTTTCCTTTAGAAGATTTCTATTAACATACTAAGGAATGCAAGCCTGTGGTGCTACTGCACGCCTTTAATCTAGCACTTGGGAGGCAGAACCAGACAGATCTCTGAGTTTAAGACCAGCAGGATCTACAATGGGAATTCCAGGATATCCAGGGCTACACAAAGAAACCTTATCCTCAAAAACAAAAACCATACTAAGGAATGCAAACGAACAAAAAAACCAAAACTCACTCCTGTGCCCTTGTACACAACACTCCTCATAGTGAACACATCAGGTTGGATAATTACTACATAGTTAAGCATGTTGACTTCTTGGTTACAATCGGATACTCTATTCTATAGATGCACTGAATATATACTGAAGATCTCACTTGTCAGAAATAAAAAGTTATGTTCCAATAGTTTCAAAACTGTTTACCATCGTATTTTTAGAATTTTAACAACTTTGTACAGGACTCTACAATGAGCTATAAATTTAGATTGAATTGTGCTCACTAAACTAGAAATGATCTAGAAAGTTAGTAATAACAACATTTGCTTCCTTTTCAACCCACCAGTATCTTCCAGATACTATATAAGACATCTGGACCATGGTCAAAATGATGGACAGTCCTAGAAGCATCATCAAAGCGATGTGGCTATTGGTGGAAGGCTGAGAAGTGACTGGGCAGGCACAAAATTAACACTGGGAAAGGATGGTGTTACCTTAGTCAGTTCAAAATGAAGTAAGGGGTAAGGAAATTGCTCAGGGCTGTTTTCAAGAGGGAGGACTTAAGCTCTTCTCTCTCACGTCTATAAAAAGCCAACTGGTACCTATTAGTCCAACATTGGTAGGTGGGGATAGGCAGATCCCAAGATCACTGGCCAGCTAGCCTAGCCAAGACTTCCTCCAGTTCTATGAGACCCTGTCTCAAAGCAGTAACACAGAGAATGATGTCCTGCTCTGGCCTTCCTATAGGTGCATTACACAATCACATGCATGTACCACATATATAATACACACACACACACACACACACACACACACACACACTTCCTCCAGTTCTATGAGACCCTGTCTCAAAGCAGTAACACAGAGAATGATGTCCTGCTCTGGCCTTCCTATAGGTGCATTACACAATCACATGCATGTACCACATATATAATACACACACACACACACACACACACACACACACGCGCGCGCGTAAAAATAGGCAAAACACTAAATAAAAAGACCTTTATAGCCGGGCAGTGGTGGCGCACACCTTTAATCCCAGCACTTGGGAGGCAGAGGCAGGTGGATTTCTGAGTTTGAGGCCAGTCTGGTCTACAGAGTGAGTTCAAAAGAAACTCTTTCAAAACAGTATCTTAGAAATGCCAATTTTTGGCATCCAGAGGGCCTTGAAAGGAATGCAAAAGCTAACTAAGACATAACAAAACTCCATTTTCATTAGTAGGGTTCACCAGGTGTCTCATGTGCTTGCCATGTATTTTGCTACTGTGCTACATCCCCAAACCTGGGCCTATAATACTTTCTAAATCTTCATTTTTATGTATATGGGTGTTTTGTCTGCATATATGCTGTGTTACCATGCAGGTGGCTGTAGAGACGAGAAGAGGACACCAGAGCCCTTGGAAATAGAGGTATAGATGATTGTGAGCCCTTGTTGAGTGCTGAGAATCAAACCCAGTTCCTCTGGAAGAGCTCCCGTGCTCTCAACAGCTGAGCCACTCACCAGCTCCTAGGCTTGTAGTATTCGATTACAAAACTATCTAGTTATATGCTGAAATCCTAAGATTAGCTTTAGCCTCAATGTTAAATATTATTCTAGAGTCATGTTATATCAACGTTTTAAAACCTGAACCCGGCATAATGGCAAATACTGTCCTGGTACTCAGGAGGCTGAGGTACCAGTATTGTTAGTTTAAAGGCACTATAGGCTACATAGCAAGATCCAGTTACAAAAAACAAAACCAACAATGAAAACGTAAACTCAATATGACAAATACTCCCAGAAAAAGTGCTTCAGCAAATGCTTAAGACACTTCCTAAAGAATAGAATGGTTTATAAATTGCAAATGCTACTGTCTCATTCTAAACTACTCACTTACACTGTAAAGTCTGCAAAATGAAATGCAGAGGTATTTCAATTTGCCCATTCTGGTCCAAATGACTAAAAAGTTAACTACCGCTGAGTCTGTAAGCAACATTTTTGAATGTTTAAATGTAAAACATGGGTAATTGATATGCTCTTCAAGAAAGACATCATACTAAACCATTTTCTTTCTAGTTTTAAAATGATTTGATTTCTAAGTACAGATATGAAACACTAGGGACTAAGAAATTCCAGGCTTTGCTAGTCATTTGCTGTGTCTGAACAAAGCACTCTTGGGAGTTATGGGCACAATGCCCCATCAGAAAACATTACCTGACGACGACAACCTACAACGTATCTTGGTCCATTTGTTGCTTTAACGATGACTAGAACAAATTGAAAAACAAAGTTAGAAAACAAATACATCTACATCTATGGTGAGTGTAGTTTTATGTCTGACCACTAAGAACAGTAAATACAAAATTTAGCTTATGTAAACAAAGACCAACTCCTTGTATTGTTGTCATTAGAATACTAGGCACTTCATGGCTATCCTGATGGGTTATTAAATAAAGGCACTTACTCCCAAGCTCATTGATCTTACTCAGGCCAATCTCTGGGTCCCATCTTACATGGCAGAAGCAGAAAAGCAACTCCCACAGTAGTCCTTTGATGCATGCACACACACATGCATACACATATACACATGAGTGCAGGGGACACAGACATAGAGACAGACACACATACATAAATAGATGAATTAAGAATTAGAAGGGCTGGAGAGATGGCTCAGCGGTTAAGAGCACTGACTGCTCTTCCTGAAGGTCTTGAGTTCAAATCCCAGAACCCACATGGTGGCTCACAACCATCTGTAATGAGATCTGACTCCCTTCTCTGTTCCTCTGTTCGCTGTCTGAAGACAGCTAAGTGTACTTACAAAGAACAATACATCTTTAGAGTGTGTGTGTGTATGTATGTATATACACACACACACACACACACATATATATGTATATATGTATGTGTATATGTATATATATGAATGAATTAAAACAGCCTTCCATAATGTCACACATGCCTAAAATTCCAGCACTGGAAAGCAAAAGGCTTGTGAGTTCAAGGCCAGTCTAGTCTACATAGGAAGCTGCATCCAGAGCTACATAGAAGTACCTGGCCTCAAAAATCAAAATAAAATGGGCATTTCAAAAGCTGGCAAAGAACTGGGGCTTTTTATTTTTTAATAATTAGTAAGTTAATCCACTTACATTTTTCTTCTGTTAACTGTTTTAGCACTTCACCTACAATCTGGAAAAGAAAAAAGGGGCATTACCTTTTGCCAATAGCTTAGAAATGGCAACATACTTTCAAACTTTATCACCTACCTGTCCAACACTTTGTAGTGCCTTCAAATCATTTTCAGACTTTTCATACTGCTTGGTAAGTTCTTTTAATTGTTCCCTTACTGAAATAATAAAATTTTGACATTTTAAATTAAACAACTGCATAAAATTTTTTACTTAGGTCTCTTTTACCTTAGGTTTCAAACCTACTGTTTCAAACCACAAAATAAGATTTTTTTTTCCAGTTTGTAGTGGATAGGTGGCATGTTTTAAAATGAAATGTAACAGAGAAAGTATCATATCTATTTTCTTGGTAGGAAATATTTTTAAGTTACATTTTTAACCGATAGTGACATCCTGCCACCTTCAGATTTGCTACAAAACTAAACGATAAGGTGAATCAAGCCTCCCATAGCTACACTAAGATCACCTGGCTTACTCTGGTTGTCCATACTAAATTAAGTCAACCAACGCAATTCTTCACCGAATCCTAGGCTGCGGTATTCTCTCATTTAATTAAATCACGCAGGGTTTTCAAAACGTGAATGTTCAGGGTATACAGAAAACTTGGTACTCAGTATGACGCCTGAGGGAAGACGAGAAAGGCTATTACAACCACTGAGCCCCCTTCTACCCCAAGTACAAGCCGCCTCCGTGAGTCCCGCGTCCGGCTGGAGCTTCTTTGACTCAAGCGTCCTCCCATCCCCGGGTCCCGAGACTCCAAGCCTGCCTTCCTGCACCCGGAATATGTCCCCAGCCCACTTGTACCTCACTCCTCTAATCTTCCCCTCTTCCACCTCAGAACTGTGGCTGTTCTCTATGCCACCGGACTGGGACTGGGGCCATACCCACGGCCGAGGCGGTGCTGCACCCCAGCGCGGGGCGGGATGACAAAGCGCCTCGTCCCTGGACTCGGGCCTTCCCAAGCCAGGCGCTGTTTTCGGGCTCAGCCGAAGCCTCCGCTCTATCAGAGACCGAAGCCGGTCCAGGCACTAGAGAGTGTGTCAAGGCTCACTCACGCTCCTTAAGACGGCCGTCAATCTCCTTGTGCTCTAGCAGCTTCTTGCGATAGTCCTGAAGCGCCTTATCTCTAGGGTCCGCCATGATGAGAAGCCGTCGCTCATAGGGGATGCCGGGAAGGGCCATGGCAGCCCGGGCGGGGGAGGGGGCGGGGCGAGGGCGCAGAGGCGGCCTGGGGCGGGACCGTGACTGGCTCCGCCCCTTCCGGCTGGCCCGCCTCTGGCTCCGGGCGCCGAAGTCAGTCACCTAGAGCGGCAGAAAGCCTCGAAAGCGCAGAAGATCGTCTCCGGTCACACTGTCCCCTGCAGGCCAGAGTGAGCAATGCCTGACTTAGCTACTGGCTGGCTCAATATTAAGTCACTGCTTTCTTAGAACGCCAAAGGATCTGTAATAAACTGAAAAGCAAGAGGAAATGACAAGATTTTTTTTTTTTTGAGACAGTGTCTTGTAATCCACACTGCCTTAGCACTCATTCTGCAGCGCTGGGCTTGAACTCTGGTCCTCCCCCCCCCCACCACCGGCTTCCTAGTGGAATTACAGGCAAACTCGAACATTCAGTATGTGCTGTGTGGAAATCGAATTCAGAGTCTCCGGCATGCTAAGCAAGAGCTTTCCCAACTGAGTCACATTTTCAAATTCAGCCTTTTTCTTTCCCAAATTATTTATTTTTATTTATGTGTTTATGTGTGTGCCTTAGTGTATACCTTAGGAGGGCAAGTGCTCACAGAAGCCAGTAGAGGGCATCGGATTTCTTGGCTCTGGAGTTACAAGCAGCTATGATTTAAAAAAAAAAATCTTATTTATTTTATGCATATAAATATCTTGCCTGCATGTATGTGTGTGCAGCACGTGTGTGCCTGGTGCTGGAGGAGGTCAGAAAAAACCACATGATTCCCCTGAAACTGGAATTATAGACGGTTGTGAGCCTCTATGTGGATACTGGGAACCGAACCCAGATCCTCTCCAAGAGCAACAAGTACGAATACCCTTTG
The DNA here is from genome assembly GCF_000001635.26 of Mus musculus. Taxonomy (NCBI): domain Eukaryota; kingdom Metazoa; phylum Chordata; class Mammalia; order Rodentia; family Muridae; genus Mus; species Mus musculus. The sequence continues at coordinate 45,328,939 of NC_000080.6, read as the reverse complement.
AGCTATCTCTCTAGGCTCAGTGACTGTGTTCTTTTAAATTATTATTGACAGGCTGGGAGTGTACCTTTGGTAGAGTATTTGCCTAGCACACAGAAGCCCTGAGTTTATTAACCCCCAGCACCCTAAAACTGAATGAATGCACTCCACAAACACACAGAGATCTTTAGGAAGAGCCGGAAGCTCACATAACCAGTAAACCACTTTCCAGCCCAAAGATGCAGCCTTTTGATATCAATTGCATGAGCATAAGTAGGAAATTTTCAGTTACCCAATAAAGCACTGACCTGCTTGTAATCAGAATATTAGAAAATATTCTAACATGTAATAAGGAAATTAGAAATGATTTGAATAGGGGCCAGAGAGATGGTTCAGTGGGCAAAGGCGCGCTTGTCATGGAAGCCAGGTGACCTGAATTGGATTCATGGGACCCACTCAAAGTTGGCATGAGGTCCACATGCACAGATGCATAAATGATAATAAATCATAAAAATACCTTAATGTAGTAAATGCTACAATTGAAATAAAAGGATATTGTGGGATAAGGAGGAGAATAAATTTTGAACATGTCTGAGAGCAGAAGGGGCCCCATTATGCCACCACGTGGAGAGCCTTCTGAAGAGATTAAACAGCAAGTGCATGATTCTAAGGTAGCAAAGAGTTTGTCTCACTTCTATCAGAGAAAGGAGGCCAGCAGAACTGGAAGGAAATGGGCTAGAGATGTAGAACACAAGATAAAGTTTCTGCAGCGACCAAGGTAGGAACTTTGAAGTCTGCTAGGACTATCTCAGATCTCTGTGGTGGAGGGGTGGTGATATCTTGATGTCTTCATAAAATCAGCATAATTGTACATATGTAAAAAGGTTGTCATGGGTATTAAATAGACAATATAACTAAAGATGTTAATCCAAAATGTGGCATATGGTAATTGTATTCTTTTAAATTGTTATTCTCATGCTGGGAGTATAACATTGGTAGAATACTTGCCTAACGTACAGCTGAGTTTAACTCCCAGCACCCTAAAAAAAAATGAATATGCTTTACAAATACATGTACAGTTATGTGAATTAATGCCTAAAGTGACAGTCTTCCAAATTTTCTTGGAGAAAATGGTGTGGTTATTATGTGAATTTTCTGTTGTATTTTTTTTTTCTAAAACTGGCTTTTGAAGGAGACAATAAGTAAATAAAGTGACAGGGAGTGTCCTTTCTCCCACACTATTTTGATCAAGTGAGTAGGTTCATACCAATATATATCAATTCTGACATCAAGAAGAAAAGACAAGGCAGAATATAAAAGGCAGTCCAATTTATATGGCTCAGCAAAAATATATGCACGCAGAGGCTGGAGAGATAACTTAGCTGTTAAGAGCACAGGTTACTCTTCCAGAAGACCTGGGTTCCATTCCCAGCACCCATATGGTGGCTCACAATCGTCCCATAACTCCAGTCTCAGGACGTCCAGTGGTCTTTTCTGGCTTCCCTGAGCACCAGGCATCCAAGTGGTACATATACGTATATGCAGACAAAACATCCCATACACATAAAATAGAGTACAAGTTTATTCTCCAAGGTTAAACAAAATTACATGAGCATAGATCAGAATGTCATTTCAACATCGTCTTCGTCAGTCTTTTTAATTCTGGGTTCTTTTTCCTCTTACCCATTTGGCAAAATTCTAACCTCAGCTGAACTTTCTGTGTTTCTCATGCCCACAGTAACCCTATTCTGTTGTGTGTGTATGAAAAAGTAACTCAATTTGTAAATATATACTCATATACGTGATTAAATGTTTAGTGTCTTTTCTCACTCCCTGTAGAAAGCCCAAGAACTTACGCAAAGATGGCGACTGTTTATTGCTCATGGATACATGTAGGACACTGTCTGAGAACATAAACTACATATCTATCTATCTATATATATATATATGAATTAACATATATTTATATATAAAAATATGTAAATGATATTAAGCACCGTGAAAGATAAGCAGATATATTTAACAAAAGTGTCTATAGAGAGATAGCTCAGTATGTACTTTACATTGAACCACAAATACTTCATGTCACAGTTTTGCTGGCTTAGCAACTTAGGAGCAAACCCAAGTTTGCTTTCCAGTATCCACATCTTGTGGCTCACAACATCCTGTAACTCCAGCTCCAGGGCATCTAGAGTCCTCCACAGGCAACTGCACTCATGCATGTGCACTCGTGTGAGTGCACACACACACACACACACACACAGACACAGACACACACAATTAGAAGTAAAATTAAATAGAAAAAAATTCTAAGAAATCTCACCAGTACTCAAAGAAGTTTAAATATCAGAGCAGAATAGAAAAGATATGAAAATATAGAATATTATTAGTTTATTTGGGAATCATTAAAAGAGGACTAAAGAAATGGCTTCAGGGGCTAGAGAGATGGCTCAGTGGTTAGGAGCATTGACTGCTCTGGCAGAGGTCCTGAGTTCAATTCCCAGCCAACATATGGTGGCTCACAACCATCTGTAATGGGATCCGATGCCCTCTTCTGGTGCGTCTGAAGACAGCTACGGTGTACTGATATAAATACAATAAATATAACTTTAAAAGCTAAAGAAAGAAAGAAATGGTTCGATGGTTAAGGCACTGGCTGCTGTTGTAATGGATCAGAGGATGGGGTTTGATTCCCAGGACTCACAGGGAAGCTTACAACCCTCTGTATTCCATTTGGACTCCAATCCCGGGGATCCATCGCTCTCTCCTGGCCTCCGTGGGTACGGCACACAAGCACATCACGCACACATACACATGTAGGTGAAACACTCATACACAAAAATATACTAAATATAATGTTTTAAAAATTAAGTAACAAAACAGATTTAAGCCTTCATGAGGCACACATAGTCTTCTAATCTATCTACCCCTTTAACTTAGGACTGCTGAGTAGAGTCATTTTAAAATGTGTTCACAGCTCTGACACTTAACCAATTTAGGAAATGGAGCCTAATTACTCTTGCACAGTCTAGTGATTCTTCCTGATGATTAAAGTGGATGTGACAGCATACAATTGCAGAGACTAGGCTATTAGACAAACAAACAAACAAACAAAAAACCAGAAAGCAAACTGAGGCTGCCTTTAGACTCTCCCCTGGAACACCTGCTCTGGAAGAAGCCAGCTGCCATACCATGAGGATACAGCAACAGTTCTACAGAAAGCCCTGCAGGGAAAGAGCAATCAACAGGGAACCAAGGCCTCCTGCCAACAGTTATGCAAATGAGTTATGTTGGCCACAGATGTCCAGCCCTAGGACAACTTCAGATGAATGCAATCTTAGTCTTGATTGCAACAGCATGACACTGAGTCACCTACTCAGCTCACTCAGGAGCTCCTGAATGGCTGCCCCAGCAAAACTGAGATGAAGTGTTTGTGGTTTAGTGTCACTAAAATTACCAGTAAATTGTTTCACAGTGACAGGTACAACAGAAACTACTTTTTTAAGACAGAGAGTCGGAGGAGGGAGGGAAGGAGGGAAGGAGGGAAGGAGGGAAGGAGGGAGAGAGGGAGGGAGGGAGGGAGGGAGGGAGAGAGGGAGGGAGGGAGAGAGAGAGGCAGATAGTACCAGATAGGCAAGTAGCAACTACTTTTGCTAACATACCACCTATGACCCTCAAGGTTTTGTTTAGCTTTTTTCTTTTGATGTAGTTTTCCTTAGACTTAGCTTCCTAAAAAATGGGGCTCCTGGCATGCACCGTGCCACCAGGCCAAAAAAATTTTGTTGTTGTTGTTGTTGTTGGGAATGGAAAACAGATGCAGCCCAATGACCCCTAACTTTGGATTCTTCAGTCCCAGCTTCCCAGAGAACTACACAACTACATGCCTGACCTAAAACTATCTTATGTCTTAAATCTACCTTCAAATATGATTAACAGAATATAATTCTCTCAAGATTTTGAAGGTCCTGGCTCATTTTCCTGTGGTTTTAGAGCATTCTATTTCACAATCCTTTGTACGTTTTTGGGTCTTTCGCTCTAAATGATAGGTTCTCAACATGTGGGTTATGACCCCACTGAGGCCTGCCTATCAGAGATCCTCCATATCAGAAATTTACATTAAATTTCATAACAGTAGCAAAATTACAGGTATGAAGTATCTATGAAAATAATTTTATGGCTGGGGTCACCACAACACGAGGGACTGTATTAAAGAGTCAGGGCATTAGGGAGGTTGTGAAACACAGCTCTAAAACCTTAGACTCTGAAAGAGATGTTTTCCACTCCCTAAGCTGGGTGTCCGGTGGCCCTGAGTCTAGGCAGGCATCCTTCTAGTTTGGCTTTTCTTGTTAATTAGTTCTAAGGTCATAATCACATTTGGTGATTAGATTTTGTTCTTTAATCGCTTGAGTTTTTTTCCATTTCATTTCTCATTTTTAAAATTACACTTTAATTACGCTTTATTTTGTGTGGGGAGTCTGCGTACGTGTGTGGTGCTCCAGTTGGTTTACCTTGTGGGCATTCAACTCAGAGAATTAAGTTTTGTGGGTGGAGCCTCTACCCACTGAGCCAGGTTGCTTGCCCTCCCATTTCATTCACATACACACTCTCCACCCCCACTCTCTCTCTTTCTTTGTCTTTTTATATCACTTCTTAAAAGATTTTTTAATGTGTGAAGCCTCCCTCTGCTTTTTCAAAAGGGTTTATTTATTTAATGTATATGAGTACTCTATCTGCATGTATACCTTTATGCTAGAAGAGGGCATCGGATTCTATTAGAGATGGTTATGAGCCACTATGTGGTTGCTGAGAACTGAACTGAGAACCTCTGAAGAGCGGCCAGTATGCTTAACAACTAAGCCATCAATCCAGGCCCCTTCTTCCATCTATTAAAATGGGATAATTGTTAGAAATTTGCTAGAAATGAAGCTGGAGTTGGCGGGGCTGGATCTTGGGGGACTTGAATGTCATGTTGAGAGTCTTGAATTTTAAAACAACTGAGCAGTATTGCAATTTTTAAAGCTGTAGTGTTGTGATCAGATTATATTCTGTTAATCATATTTGAAGGTATTTGGAGTTGGAAGTTACAGGCAATTGTAAGCCAACAAATGTGGGTGCTCAGAACCAAATGTGGATCCTCTGTAAGAGTGGTGTGCATGCTCAGCTGCTAAGCCATTGCTCGGGCTCCCAAGCTTGAAGACTTTTCTTTCTGTTAGACACTTAGTTTTTTCTGTTTGTTTCGCTTCGAGGCAGCCTCTCAGTCTACAGACCAAGCAGGCTCCAGAACAGGAGGATGGACTGGTCGGGTGGGATGGTGTGAGTGGGAAGTGAGTGTGTGTCACTCAAGCCAAACAGTGCAAGTGCTCTGGGGAGAGATTTAATAGTGTCTCCACAAAATCCATTTTGTGCCTGGTTCAGAACTTGCCAGTGTTTCCTGAATCGTGCAGAGTCAGCAGTCTCGGAGTTTGTGTTACCACTCTTGACTGTACAACCCTGGCTCTGAAGTGTTCTCTGAGTGAACTTGGATCATTCCACCTACTGAATCAACCTATAGTTGGAGGCCTAGGTTTTCCATCACTTTCCTACATCTGTACCTCTTGTAAATTTTTCTAAGTTTAGTGTTTTTCACCCTCACCCACAATTACTACTTCCCTCTAATGAACTACAGTTGGCTGCTTGTCCTGTAAGCTTGACAGCATTTTCTTTAATTTGTTTTTTTAAACAACACATTGTCCTGTGCTACCCTAAGCTGTCATTATCCTTTTAGATCTGTTAATTGGTTAATTTACTTGTACACTCATCAACTTGCCCAGGACTCATCTTCTGCAACACACTCGTCAAGGTCTCTACCATGTGATGAATACAGAGAACATACATACACATGAACAGGTATTGTTCCCTATAGTGTGTATAATTGCAGAAGAACAGGACAAGGAGGAAAAATGTCATGTTTTCAAACTCATTTCATGTGAGCAGAGATGTGGAACCTGAAAAACATGCCATCCCGGGGGGAACTGTTAGCAATCCATCATGTTGAAGACAGAAGTGTTGAAAATGAAGTGCACAGGGTCAGATCATCATAAGGGTCCTTGAATGTCATGTTGAGAGTCTTGAGCTTAACCTTTCAAACAGCTGGGAGCATTGGAAAACTTAAATGTGATAAGATTTACATATTTCAGAAACTGGCCTTGGGTGGAGGATGTTTGTTTATTGGTTGGTTTCTGAGGGATATAAACTTATAAGCCAGTTGATTAGGTAGGGGAATGAGGAAGTAAATTAGCTGAGAAAGAATAAAAGCCATGGCTCAGTTCTCTCCATGAAGTCTGTCAGGGCACGGTGCATCAAAAGGTTGTGGGATCTGAAAGAAAACCAGAAGGAAGTCCGATGTATCTTTCTGCTTTCCAGATGCCTGGCCATGGAGAGTGTGACCAGTTATCTCTCAGAAAAGCAGGTGTATGTGCCCAACAAGTAGTTAAACTGTGAAACTCTAGGGAGAGACTGAGCTAGAAATACACACTTGGGAGTCTCCAGTGTAGAGAAGGCATTTAACATTATGAGACTAAGCAATGTTCTCCAGGAGATACTAAAGATGGATGGAATCCCAAGGAGTAGTCATGTCTCCAAAGTGGCCTGTGGGAAAGATCATGAAGGATATAGTTAATTAGTATCAGGAAGGAATAGGGAGAGTGGGTGTGTCCGCCTATGCCTGCAATCCTGGCACTTGGAAGACTGGATCAGGAAGCCAGTGACTTAGAGTCCAGCCTGGGCTACATGCTAAGACAGACGAAACGGGAGGAGGTCATAAAGAGACCCTGACATGTCTTCTACACCTCACACTGATTTTAGAGAGAGAGGACTCCGCCTTTTCCAGTGTAGCGTGTACCTCCTGGAAAATGGTCACTGAATTTAGTATGATACACCATTTAAAGAGGCGTAGGAGGGCTGGTAACCTGGAAACCAGATAGACTGTGGGTTGAGGCAGGAATGGGAAATGAAGAAGTGAAGTCAGGGACAATAATACGTAGCTTGCTTACACAGGAACTGTACATAAAGACAGCTTAAGTGGCTGTGTCTTCCTTCCCACCTCAGATAGTTCTGATCATATGTCAAGGAAGGTCTGACAATGTGACATTTGTACTCAGTAAAGATTAGATAACGGGGTCTAATCATGTGGCACCAAGCCTTTAAAGTTTTGCTTAGTCATTCTTCCGTGACTACATCTTTTCCTTTAAATTCTTTCTTTCTTGTCTGTTTAATGCTGGAAATTGTTTAGGTGCCAAGTTTCCTGTAGACGCCTTCACGTCCCCTTTTGAGAAACTGGTGCAAGGCCCTTCCTGCTTTGCTCATTAAAAAAATTAATAATAATAGCTGCTATTTACATAGCAGTCAGCATTCTGTCAAGAAATTCTGTGTGCATCAAGTCTGTCATGATGTTGTTCTAGTATTAGAATAACAAACTTGTGATCTAGTTCATCTCCCAACAATTTAATGTTGCTGAACAAAGCTGTAACAGGAGGCTGGGCTTTCAGAATCAAGGACTGAACTTCGTATCCCCTGGGACTCTTGAAATTGTTACTGAATGACATGAAATATGTCCTAGGAAGGCATATTGAAGAAGAAATCTCACTCAGAAGACTGAACGAAAGGTCTTTTGGGAACTCTAGGGAAAGCTGGCACTTACCAGTTCACTCAGGTTACAGGCTCTTGCATCAGTGTAGCATCTTAAGCTGCACCAAGCTTGCTTCAGAAAGCTTCTACTTTACTCACTCAGTATTTCTCTTCCTTTGCTTTGTCTCTCAGTTGTGATGATAAGAGTGCTTAGTCATAAGAAAAGCTATTCATTCCCAAACAAAAACCTGGGAGTCTAAGGTATGTTCAGGATGGAGGCCATGTTTAAGCGGTTTTAAAAGTTTGCAATGCAGTGGTAGAAATACAAGGAAGAAAATGTTACCACAGATGTCATACAAATATTGACTGTGGAGAGGGCAAGTATCCATACAGTATACACATTTCAACTAGCTCAGATGTTCACACAATGATATTTATGGAAATGACCAGGCTGGTAACTCTATATTTAGTTTCTTGTGGAATCTCTGCTATTTCCCAAATATGATGTCCATAATTTTTTTCTAAATTCTTATTAAGACAAGGTCTTGCTATGTAGCCCCAACTGGATTCAAACTCATGATGATCCCCCTGTCTTAGTCTTTGTTTGTTTGTTTTTCTAGCTGGTTCTTACTGGGTAGCTCTGGCTGTCCTGGAACTCACTGCACATAGACCCAGGCTGTCCTGGAAAACACAGAGATCTGCCTGCCTCTGTTGGAGTTACACTATACCACTATGCCCAGCTTTATTAGCCAGGTAGTGTTGTTTGCCTAGTGGGTTTGTTGTCGTTTTTTTTTTTTCAAGATAGGAACTTGTTATATAGTCCTGAACTCTATATGTAGACCAGGCTGTCCCTAAACGTGTGCTGGGACTAACTACACTATGAGCCACCAAGCCTAGCCACTCATCTTTTTTATATTCCAAGGGGTCTGAGGAGGTCTCGGTGTGGCTCAGCACGAGGAGCACACTAAGCATCCATCAGTGGATGAACAAATAAGGAAGCACACCCTGAGTGTGTGTACCCTGACACAGAGTACTGTGTAGACTTATAAAGAAGGGCATGCGGTGACCTGGAACACAGCTGTAACTGCAGAACACCATGCTAAGTGGAATGAAGCCAAGAGCAGAGAGAGAAGTGCTGTGTGATCTCATTTGTGTGAAATTTAAAAAGCCAGTCTCATAGAATCTGTAGAAAAGTGGTAACCAGAGAAGGTTGGAGAGAGGAAAGTTGGTCCAAGGGCACAAAGGTACAGTTAGACTGGAAAAGTAAGTTTCGTTGACCCATGGTATTGCATGGAGGCTGTGGTTTATATACCGTGTACTTGGAAGCTACTAATAGACTGAAGATACTAATAGACTTATTTTTTTAAACATTCTTGTAAGAAAAAGTCAAGCTGGTGAGGTGATGGATATATTAGTGTGATTGAGTCTTCCTACAATGTACATATGGATTGAAAACATATCTTACACACAATTATTAGTGAACTAAAAATAAGACTGGAAGACTGGTTGTGGTGGCAACAGGTGTTTAATCTCAGGTCTAGGGAGGCAGAGGTGAATTGATTTCTGCCTGTTCGAGGCCAGCGTGGTCCACAGTGTAAGTTCCAGACCAGTCAGGAATACACAGTGAGACCCTTCATCAAAATAAAAATGCACTACCCCAAGCTAAACGAGACAACGAAGCCAAGAAAACTGACGACATTGTCAGTTTTATGGAGCCGATGCACCTGTGTACTTCCAAGGCCAAGCTCGGCATTGCAAAGTGAATTGAATGGAAACTTGCTTTTAATCTGGAACAGTGTGAAAAGAACACCAGCAAAAACACCTGTAACAGAGACACTATGATCTGGTTCTAGAAAAGGTAAGTATGAGCTGGAATATAGCTATCGTGAAGACAATATTAGCTTATAAGGCCATATTATCTTACTCTGTGTACAGTGCATGCTATAGATAACAGGCTAAGCAAGGCTTCTCACTGCCTGACTCCAGTTCTTAGCAACAGCTTTCCCCATTTCCACTTATGAAACGAGAGATTGAATAGTCTTTACCACATTGCTCTCTAGCTTGTGAAATATGCCTAATTCGCATAAAATACAGCAAAAAAGGAGTCAATTTTTTATGAACAAATCGGGACTACACATTGAGCTAATATCTTCTCTATGCTAGTTTAATAAAAACATGTTTTTATTATTATATTTAAACATTTATTTATAAAATAGAGCCTAACTCTATAGGGCAGGAAGTATGTAGCTCAAGCTGTCTTTGACATTGAGCAATCCTCTTGCCACAGTCTCTGGAGTGTTGGATTATAGGTGTAAGCCGCGGTGCACAGCCCTTTGGAAACCAATTTCACCTGTTCCCTTTGTAGGATGTAGGAAGGGAAAAACTAGAAAGCCACTGAATCGTGTGTACGGCCGTGCTCCCCGAGATGAACTCCAACATCCTTTTAAAAGGCTTAGGCAGCCAGAGCACGGCGGACACGTAACCCAGGCTCGGGATTTCCTAGTGTTGAGAAAGGATGGGCTGGCTGGCGTGAGCTCCGGGGCGGGGCGGGCAGGACGGCGCAGGCCCCGGGCAGTGTGGCTCGGGGGATACCCCGACCCCGGAAGGACCGCGTCTTTGCGCCGGACGAGCTGCAGGCCAGGTGTACCGGAGGCGGGTGCGTGAGCGGGGCGCGCAGGAAGGCGGCCGCCCGAGGCTCGCGTGGACAGAGGCGCGCGCCGCTGCACGTCCGCAGGGGAGGCGGGAGCGCGGAGGGCGCAGGGCGGAGCGCGGGGCGGGGCCGGCGCAGGCTACTTCAGCGGGCGCGCGGCCTGCGCCGGGGAGCCAAGCACGGCGGCGCGGGTAGAGGGCGGTGGGCGGCGAGCGGCGATGGGCCGCGCCTGGGGCTTGCTCGTTGGACTCCTGGGCGTCGTGTGGCTGCTGCGCTTGGGCCACGGCGAGGAGCGGCGGCCGGAGACAGCGGCACAGCGCTGCTTCTGCCAGGTGAGGCGCGCGGGCGGCCCAGGGGCTGCGCATCTCCGGGCGCCGGCGATCCTGATGCGCGGCCCGCACCGCGTTCCCGATCGCCCCGGGACGGGGCACCCTTCGATGGGCGTGGGCGCCTGGCCAGCTTGTCACACTGCTTCCTTGCATCCTGCCTTGGCTGCTCCGTGTCCACAGGACCGGGGGTTCTGAATGGACCCGGCACCTGGGCACCTCGTGCGAGCGGTGCCGGGGACGTCCCCAGCCTTTCTGTTCCCGATATGGACTCTTGGGGAGACTAGTTGTTCTTTAGGTCTTGTCGTTGTCAAGAGGTTGAATGACCTTGAGGGGCTCTTTGGGTGGCCTGATCTAACTGCCTGGTGTCTTTGCGGCTGTTGTTGTCCTGTGACTTCTCGGCCTGTGTATGGTGCACCTTGCCCCTGAAGCTTATTCTCGTATACTGACACTTCCTTTGCGGAATCCGAGGTAGGCCCTAGCTCTTCTGTATTCAAGTTTGATTATGAGCTGTGATTATTTACTTCTGTAGGAGATGTGGGTTCCGTGAGCAAAACATTCAAAGAATTTTATTTTCTTAGTGTAGCCTGTAAATTTTGTATGAGGCCGTTTAGGCTAGGCGCATTGAAATAACTGTGAATTTCATTTTGCTGTCTTAAGGAAATGCTAACAGCTTGGAAATACCCAGAAGTATCATATTCAGTCGATGTGCTAGTCTCTTAGTGCTTTCTTGTAAAGCCTGGAAGAACTCTCGAATATTAGCGGTTCCCCAGACTTTCTTCTGTTTAAAAGTGTATTAGATCATTTTATTACTGAGATACTTAATATGTAAATTGTATTGTTAAACAGACGTTCACGACCACACCTGGCGCTGGCCAGCACCCTTTCCCCCTCGACTTGTTCATTACTGTTCTTTACGATGTTTAAAATACAGGTTTGTTTTGTGGGTATGTATATTGTACCTGTGAATGTACGCATTGTAGGGGGTGCTTTTAGTCCACAGCTTGCAGGAACCTCTCCCCAACCACCACATGGGACACCGGGATCCACCTCGGGTCCTCAGGCAAATGACCAAGCATTGGCTTTCTTATAGCCCTATAAGCAGTGGCTCTTCTTATAGCCACCTTTTTGGTGGACTTCGATTTCTGAAATTACATCTATAAAAAAATGGAGGGATAGACAGCCAGGTCACTCGTGGGTCTTATTATTTGTGATCAGAAATACGTGTATGCTGCATATGATACTGTAAGATAAGCACTCGAGTGTCAGGAAGAAGGGGTGTTATCTGTTTCATCGCTTTAAACTTTTGGATTTTATTGTTTTGTTGAGTAATTTTGGAGCAGAAGTGAGTTGTTAGAAGTCCAGAAAAAGGCCATTTTTCTATTGATTACAAATTTAAGGTAAACAGTTTCAACATCTAAACACTTGAGATAGGAAGCTTTTAACTAGAGTGTTGAGAAAAGATACTAGGAGTTACACTTTCAAGTATGTTCTCTGGGTAATGGTATTCAAATACTGTTTGACTCTTCAACTTTGTTATACAACCAATCTTTTTGGATATTTACTTAAAATTGAGGAACTTTTAATTATTTTTGCATTTTCCCTTGGTTAGTAATAAGGGGTTTTTTTTGGTTTTTTTTTTTTTAGCTGTTGTCAAAATATCTTCAGATCAATCGATCCATCTATCTGTCAGTCTGTCTGTCTATCTGCCTATCTTTAGCCATTTTTAACATAGCCCTGGCTGTTCTGGAAATCACTGTGTAGTCTAGGCTGTCCTTGCCCTGACAGAGGTTTCACTGCCTCTGCCTCCTAAGTACTGTGATTAGAAGCAAGGGTCACCAGCCCAGCTCTTATTTGTTTTTTGGATTTATTTATTTTTATTTAATGTGTATTTGCCTGCATGTCTGCACCCCACATCCGTGAAGTGTCTGAGTAGGCCAGAAGAGGTTGTTGGATCCCACGGAACTATAGCGTGGGCCACCATGTGGGTGCTGGGAATAGAGCTCAGGTCCTGTGGAAGAGCAGTACTTGCTCTTACATACTGAGCTCTCTTCAGTCCGCAATAACCTCAGAGTTTCGAAACAGGGATTCTCACTCTGTAGGTCAAGGTGGCCTCCAACTTACAGAGCTCCTCCTCTGCCTCCAGAGAGCTTGGTTTAAAGGTGTGTCCCACAACCATCTAAGCCACTTTTTCTTTAAAGGAAGTTTCTGGTTTTCCTCTTCAGAGTCAACTTTGAGTAATAGCAAGATAGCCTGGAGCAGTGGTGTTTGTGTGTAACATCTGCAGACAGCTTGATCAGGGTCTTCTGGTCAGCCTGGGTTACATAGTGAGCTTCTTGTTTCCAAAGTATAGCCTAGCCAATGACAGAAATAGTCAAAATAGTCAGTTTGTTGTTGTTGTTGTTGTTGTTTTTGTTTTCTCCTTCCTGCTGTGGGTCTTTGTTACCATGTTTGCCTTGGGTTACCTCATCACCACCTACCTCCTGTTGTCACATGGGTATCTGGTTTGTAATGGGGTTCAGTTCATAGATGCTGTCTGGGTCAGAGCAGTCGGTGGCTGTTTGACCTTAGAAAGTCATTGCAACAAGTCCCTAGTGCTTGTTGAGATCAAAACTGAGTTAAAAAATGGTTTTCAAACCTAGCATTTGATTGGTGCTCAGCAGATGTTCGGGAGATTTCAGTGTAAGATGTTAGAAAAATTGAGCCAGCTGCTTGTTGGCATAGCTTGCTGGGATTGGGCTTTTTGATGGGGGATGGCTGTAATGAATCTTTGGGCTCGCTGAGGTACTACATAGATTGTGCTGGTTTCGAGTCCTTTTAACATGATCTTTCACTGTATGTTATAAATCATTAAAAAAAATTTTAGCTTTATGTCTATGAGTGTTTTGCCTACTTGTATGTATGTGTGCCATGTGAGCGCCAGGAGCCTCTGGAACTGGAGTTAGATAGTTGTGAGCTATGTGGAGGCTGCAAGAACAGCCACAGAGGCCTATTCCAACCCTTACATATAAACTCTTTTCATAATAGTGTTTTATTGTTTACTGTTCATTACTCGAAATGGTTAATTGTTTGGGACCTGTAAATCTTCCTTACAACCACTTGCTTTTTATTATCCCATTAAAACGTTAGCTAATAATATTACTAACTTATAAGGAAAGTTGGCTCTTATCCCCCTTTGAATAAACAATCTCCCGTGCAGGAAGTACTCCTCCTGTGAACCGAAATAGTATTTGTTATCACCAATACAGACTTATTGCTATTTTATTTTCTGACAGTTAGGTTGAATTAGGCATCATTTGATGACGTGAATGTAGTAAAACTTTAGGTGCAAGTAGTGAAATATATTTTAAAGATTTCTTAGAAGAAATACTGAAAATTGTTTTGGAGGACATATGAATATATTTTGCACTTAATTAATTTAAAATGAGTGTATATTCCTTTTCACTAAAACTGTTTTATTGTTTTCAAGTCTAGTAAGCAGTAGCAGTGCTCAGCCACCTGAGTGTGGGGGAGGCCTGCCTCAGGCTGCTGGGTGGGTGGGTAGGTGGGGGAGGCCTGCCTCAGGCTGCTGGGTGGGTGGGTGGGTGGGGGAGGCCTGCCTCAGGCTGCTGCTGCTGGTGTTGGTGGGGCACTGTAGATACCTGAGTGTGGTAGGTTTGCCTTGAGCTGCTACAGGAAGGACACTCATGTCAGCTTTACAAACACATGAGTTTTTGCTTGGAGTACATTGTAGACATAATCTCCAAACATGTTCTTCAGTAGATTTAACCTTCTAAGTGTCCTGCTAAATCAGTTTTAAAAATAGCTTTACTTGTTAGGCTGAGTTGCTGGGCTGTGGGAGAGATGATTTGTTTGTTGGTGGGTGGGTGTATTAAATCCTAGTCAGAGGGATCTTTGAAACAGGTTATACTGGTGAGGTAGCCATTGACTCTTTAAGTGCCTGTTGCATCTCTGACTTTTCTGAATAGAGCGTATGGAAGAAATACTTGTGAGTCACTTCACAATGCTGTGTGTTTTTTCTTCCTTCCTTCCTTTCTCTCTTAAAAAAAAATATGTACTTATTTTATGTATGTGAGTATTTCACCTACAATTGTGAAACATATGCATGCCTGTGGAGGTCAGATGAGGACGTCGGATTCCCTGGAACTGGAGTTACAGTTGTGAGCCACCATGTTGGCTCTGAGAATTGAACCTTGGAACTCCACAATAACATCAAGAGCTTTTGACTGCTGAGTAATCCCTCTAGCCCCACATTGGGAACTTGAGTAAAACTAAGACTTTAGGCAGAGATAGTTGACAGTATGGTACGGGGGGCAGTGGACCATGAGAGGTAGCCTGGTCCTCAGTTGAACTAAAGGCTTTGAAGCCCTGGAGATCCTGAATGGACAATGGTAGGAGCTTTACTTGCTCCTGGGCACCAGGCTCCTGTCACTAGCTGCAGCCCAATTTAGATTTGTGGCCATCAGTCACAAGGGCAATCAGATCAAGAAATAGGAACCTGTAGTCACATAGTCTCAAGACAGAGATCTCCATGCTAAAGAGGTACCTAGAGGTCTGGAGGGCTTGGCCAATAAGTTTTCCATCCTAGACACTCCTCCCTGCCAAAGGTATTTACTCTCAGGCCCACCCTGAGAAGTGGGGTATGGTTTTATGCATCCACTCTCCGCCATGGCAATGAATGATTGAGAACCATGACTCTTTTCATCAGACTACACCATGGAGAACCCTAGAGAAAGCCTTAGCCTACAGAGTCACTGTCTAATCTCCTGTAGAAGGCCTCTCTGCACTCCCAGCCACAACCACCACAATATTGCCACCATCAAGCCAAAGACTCTCTCCGTGGGACTAGCTCTTCTTCTCTCCCCGGCCCTGGGCTAGACACAGCCTGCAGGCCCCCAACTCCATTCTCAGCTCTTCCCTGGCTTCTAGCAGCGCCTGGGTGTCCAAGAGACTGAGAACCAGATGACAGGCCCCGGGACCCCCAAGCCAGCTCTGGCTTTTCCACCCCAAGTGAGCTGCGTGGGGTACATGCAGTCAAACTCCTCGCTATTTTGCCTCCCCAAGTGGCCATGCCCTGTGGCAGAGCAGATGCAGGACCTACAATCGTATGCCTTATAATCTGGTATAGATTTTTTTTTGTTTGTTGTATCCTTTGATTTACAATGTCCCAGTTTTTTTTCTTCCCATCTTAGTCAGTCAGTCTGCCTGTCTCTCACTCTTGCTCTCCTTTCCTTGCTTTTGCTCTCATGCATGTACGCTTGTTCCCACCCCACTCCCCCCCAGCTCTTTTCCTTCTTTCTCCTCCTTTCATGAATTCTATATGTGAGGCCAGGCAAATCTTTCTTTGGTTTAATTCACTTAGCATGTCCGCCGGGGCTACTGAGGTCAAATAGCAGAATCTTACTCTGTGTATGTGGCATTTTCTACCATTTGTTTATCTTGGTTGGGGATTTAGAGGTTCAGTGCACAGCAACATCAGAAGTATGGCTAGTAGTGTACTCAGCAGTTTTGCTAGATGAGTATGCTACAGCTGTTCTTCTCATGGGGTAGACCGGTAATTGTATGTAATTGTATGTTAACTGGTCCTGTTATGGTAATCATTTTACTATATGTAACATGTTACACCATGATGTGTATTTTAAAGAATTATTTATATATTTTATGGATACAAGTACACTGTAGCTATCTTCAGATACACCAGAAGAGGGCATCAGATCCCATTACAGATGGTTGTGAGCCACCGTGTGGTTGCTGGGAATTGAACTCAGGACTTCTGGAAGAACAGTCAGTGCTCTTAACTGCTGAGCCATCTCTCCAGCCCCATGATGTATATTTTAAAATATAGAGTAATATTTATTTTAAAAAACTATGTTCTTTGAAGAAATGTGTCTGTGTGCATGCTGTGGAGCCCTTGAACGCTAGAGGAGGGCATTGGATTCCTTGTGAGCTGGAGTTAGAGTTGTTTGTGAGCTACTTCACAAACCAGTGGGTACTGGGATTGGAACTCTGGTCCTCATGATAGAGGAGCTGCGCCCTTAATGATTGGGCCATCTTTCTAGCCCCTCTGGTCACAAAACACAGTAAAAATTAAATACCCTAGTTCTTTGACAAAGCACATTTTGAGTATATACATTTACTTACTGAGAAACAGCAGGGTGGTATATTCTAGAAGATGTTTTTATACACAAATACCCTGGGATGTTAAAATCAAGCTAAATTATCATGACACCATCGCCCAGCTAGCTGCACATGTGGTGAGAATACTGAAGCTCTGTTCTCTTAACAAATATGCACTATTACTAGCTATGGTCGCCATGATGTTCATTCAGAGCCCGGAAGCTATTTATCCTGTATTTCTCCACGTCTTCCACTTCTACCCTTAGTGTCCTTGATCTTCCTTAGATCTCACAAGTGAGGAAGGTCGTGAAGTAACCTTTATATCTAGCTTATTTTGCTTCCAGATTCATCCAGGATGCCACAAAGGACAGAATAATAGTTCATTGTGTGGTGTGTGTGTCACATTATCCACTCTTGCCCTGACAAATACCTAGATGCTTTTGTACCTCGGATATTGTGTGATGCAGGGAGCACAGGTGTGCAGGTCTCTTGGAGCCAGTGGTTTTATTTCTTTTGGATGTGTCCCCAGAAGTGGGATTGCTAGATCCAGCTATGTTTCTAGTTCCTTGAGGAGTATCCACACTGGTTTCCATCATGTAATAAGTGTTCCTGTTTCAGTGTGTGCTCACCAACCCTGCTTCCACCTTGGTTGCATGTCTTAAGATTTTATTTGCTTGATGCTATTATAAATGGAATTGCTTTCTTGTTTTTTTTTCCCCCGATAGTCTCATTTATTAGTTTCTAGAACACAACTGATTTGATTTTTGTAGCCTATGACTTTATTAAAATAATTTGAGTGTTTTTTTTTTTCTTTTGGTGGAGTTCTCAAGTTTTTGCATGTACTGCCTAAGATCTGAAAATTCTGATTTTAGTTTTTTATTTTTAGTTTGAATTCCTTTTCTTTTTTTCCTTCTGTCTTCCTTTTCCCTTTTTTTTTTTTTTTTTTTTTTCTTCGAGACAGGGGTTCTCTGTATAGCCCTGGCTGTCCTGGAACTCACTCTGTAGACCAGGCTGGCCTCAGAACTCAGAAATCCGCCTGCCTCTGCCTCCCAAGTGCTGGGATTAAAGGCGTGTGCCATCACCGTCTTCCCTTTCCTTAATTGATGCTTGGACAAGCGCTTTTCATAAGAAACACATACAAGAAATACAACTGTATAGTTCTTTGAATGAGAACAAGATTGATCTACAATAGAAGTAGGCTTTCTTAGTATTGTACACAAGACTGTGAGGAGGGTGTTTTTGGTTGGTTGTTAGTTTGTTTTGTCATTCATTGTGAATTAAAAAATACCTCTTGCAAAATAAGATCCTATACAGAGTGGTCAGCCTTCAAACTGTTTACATATCAAATCACAAAGATGGACGCAACAGATTATATTTATGTATATCTGTGATTACAGATTTCCTTTCTTGCCTATTGTATTTGACTACATCAACTGTAGTCAGTGGAGAGTGTGCCTGAGCCTCCCTACCCCCACCCCACACTAGTTTTTCCATAATCTGGGCCCTCGTTCCAGTGGGAAGGCTGGAATAATCCAGTGTTAGAAACTTTGACTACAAACTAGGCCTGTATTTCTTTCCCATTAGGGAAATGTGGGCTGCTTTGGAGAGTAATGAGCCAGGTTAACAGTGATGCTTAGCAATCAAGCATTTCCAAATCTGCAGGTTGGAAATTATTCTTCTATATTATTATAATTATTATTATTATATTAAATTATTCTTCACAGCACAGTGACAGAGGTGGGCCTTAGACCCGCTCGGCCTGACTGCAGAGCACGGGAGCTGGCAGTGGGCACCTCCAGAGGCTCCGTACCTCTCACTGGCTAGGCCTGCAACTGGGCTAGGCTTCTGTCATCCTACTGTCTCTCCGCGTGGGCCTTTTTACGCATAGTGTTAGTTTTCCTACCCAGAGCTTAGGTTCCCGCGGCAGGCAGGGTTGTGCTTTGGGATGGCACCGTGAGTACCGCAGCAGTGGAAGCAGGTCCCAAGCATAGCACCAGGCCGGCGATTGTTTCATCTAACACCTGTCGCCTGTCCCGGGACTTTTCTTCTAAGAGTCTGTGGGTTGTATTAGTGGTGTTCTGCCCAAGCCCTTGCTTGTGACTGCTTTGGTAACATGCCTGTTGTTCTCCAGATCCTCGAACTGAGCTGACATCACACCTGCCACACTTCTGCCAAGGATGGGCTTCTGCCTCACCTCTTGGCCAGCATACCTGAACTGTCAGTAGGCTTGGATCTCCAAGTGTCTTTGTGTCTTCACTGAGCGCTCAGTTGAAACTCTGTTTTTATTTTGTTTCCTTGGCCACCCTGTTGCCCGAGGTTGTAGTGGCGAATGTGGCCTATTCCACATGAAGGGTAAAGGGAAGAAGGCTTAAAAGCTCTCATTGTGCTGCCTCTTGTCCCTCTGCAGTCTCCTGGCTGTGTGCCACCTCTGCTCTGGGGGACCTTGTGTTCCTTCCGGGCTCTGGGCTTCCTCTGCTGCAGGTTAGGATGGCGAGTGGACAGTCAGAAAGCGAGGCGCGAAGGATCATCCGCGCGAAGGGTCATCCTTACTGCGTTTGTTCCTTGCCTTGTGGGTGTGCTGCTGCTACACATGCTCTTGAGCGTGGGGCAGGAGGAGCAGCAGGCAGAGCTCAGCCACTCACCTGCCCACCCCATCACTGAGACCCACTGTGTCTTCCAGAAGCACGGTGCCACAGGCTGGGATCGCAACAGTGAAAAAACCTGATTTTATCCCAGTGATTTGATACTCTAGTTCAAAGGGGTCTCAGCCTTCCTGATGCTGTGACCCCTTCATACAGTTCCTCATGCTGGGGTGAGTCCCGGCCGTAAAGTTCCTGCATTACTGCTTCATAACTGTAGTTTTGCTGCTATAAATTGTAATGTGAATATCCGACATGCAGGATTATCTGATATATGGCCCCCAAAGGGATGTGGACCCTCAGGTTGAGAAATGCTGCTCTAGTTGATGCACTAGATAACAGCCAGGATAGTGAGGTAATTCTAATACAGCAGTACTATGTGGAATGTTCTGGAAGCTCCCAGGAGAGGCAGTTGAGCCCACAGTGATAGAAGAGCGCCTAAGTGTGTCTGAAAGTGATTGTGCTTAGCGACATCCTGCAGGTTGATTTCCACGTTGTCAGTGACCTCGTGGGACGGTTGGCTTCGGCACAGGTGGGCTCAATCTGGGTTACCTTTTCTAACTCGCCAGCTCCATGTGCTGGTCTCTTCTTGCCCTTCCTGCTGTTTCTGTTATTCTTTTGTAACAGTTCAAATCAAAGGCTAGAAGTAGTAGGTGATTTCTATCCTTCCAAACTCAAAAGGAGTGAAAATAGAAATGATAGGATATATGGATCAGATTGCTAGAAACTAGAACCAGAAAAATCAGTAAACTACTGAGCCATCTCCCACCCCCATTACTGGTTTTCAATGTTCTTAAATGAAGATAGTATGGGATTTCATATAGTCCAAGGGTAAATATTAATCCAGTGTTTTAATAAAGTTTTACTTACTTGTTTTCTTATTTATTTACCCATATTTATTTATTTATTTATGTTCTTTTGAGACAGGGTTTCTCTGTGTAGCCCTTGCTGTCGTGGAACTTACTCTGTAAACCAGGCTGGTCTTGAACGTAGAGATCTGCCTTCCTCTGCCATCCCAAATACAGGAATTAAAGGCATGTGACACCACTGTCTGGCCACTTTCTTATTTTTTTTAAATGATCTTTTTAAAAAAAAATTTATTTTTTATTTTTCAAAAATTGTTTATTTTATGTATATGAGTACACTGTAGCTGTCCTCAGATGCACCAGAAGAGGGCATCGGATCCTGTTACAGGTGGCTGTGAGCCACCATGTGGTTCCTGGGAATTGAACTCAGACTTCTGAAAGGGCAGTCAGTGCTCTTAACCTCTCCAGTCCCCACTTTCTTATTTTTAAAAAATGTTTTTAATTATGTGTTTGTGCACATATCTGTGTGGGGTATGTGCATGAGTGTCATGCCTGGGTAGGCCGGAAGAAAGCATTGGATCTATCACAGCTGGAGTTACAGGTGGTCTGAGCCACCTGACAGGGGTGTTGGGAACCAAGCTTGGGTCCTCTGGAAGAGAATCGCAAGTTCCTAACTGCTGAGTCATCATTCTAGCCCTCACTTCCTTTTAGATACTGTCTTTACTAACTCTTGGAGAACGTCATATCTGTCTGTAATGCATTTTGATTCTGTCCGTCTGATCTCCTCTTCCTACTCTTCCCAGCCAGGCTGATTTAGATCTGCCTGCTTCTGCTTCCCAAGCACTGGGATTAAAAGTGGCCATGACGCTTGGCTATCCTCTATAAAAATACTGTTCTCTGAGACCAATTTGTGCTGCTCTGTATGTATGGGTGTGTGGCCAGCCATGGGAGCAGGGAGCATGGTCAACCTACCAGGGACCACATCCCTAAAGAAAACTCTCCGGGGCAGCTGTCAATTCCTCCTCAGTGCGGGGATTGTGGCACTTCCTTATTTTCAATGTAGTTTACAGTGCAAACATATCACACCAAAGGATTATGGGTAATGCATTTTTCTATTTTTTGAATCATTATGTACTTGTTATTTAATGTTACATTACTTTTATTAAGTACGTGCTTAGCTCCAAATAAATGTCCAAAACCATTCAGTTTTACAGCCAGTAACATTGGCTGATTGTAAATTCTCATTTCATCCTGGTGTAGAAAGTCAATAGTTTGATCTAGGATGTAGGGTCATGACATTCGTGCTAAGCATTTGTGGTAAGTTTATTACCCAAATGTTGGCCAGTAGTCGGGGTTGTTAGTCTTAAAGTGAGTTACTGTTTGTTTTATTCATTAGTATTACTTCTCTTTATACATTCACCAAGCTACATAACCTCAGAAAACAAGAGAGAGAGAGAGACAGACACACATATACACAGAGACAGACAGACAGACAGACAGACAGACAGACACAGTCCCAAGAAAACAGTACAGCCTTGCTCCAGCTAGCCAGGTGTAAGTGGGAGATGGGCTCTAGGGATCCCCTGGCCCTGTGTGTATCTTTCTTTCTTCTGATTGCAGTGTGTGTTCATCAGCTCATGGGATGAGATATGATTTGAGTTTCCTTGTTTCTTGGCCCAGCCACAGGGAGACATACCTCTCTCCTTTTTTTGTTTTGTTTTTGTTTTTGTTTTTCGAGACAGGGTTTCTCTATATAGCCCTGGCTGTCCTGGAACTCACTTTGTAGACCAGGCTGGCCTTGAACTCAGAAATCCACCTGCCTCTGCCTCCCGAGTGCTGGGATTAAAGGCGTGCGCCACCACCGCCTGGCACCTCTCTCTTTCTTAATCTCCGTGCCAGCCTTTGGTCAGGTCTGCTGGGTCCTGGAAGGTAAGGCTACAAGGTGACTGCTTGGGTCCAGGTCTGAGAACCTCTGAGCTCAGCTGAGCTTATGAAAGTGCCACAGTGTTGCTCTAGATTATTGGCATTATTGTTGGATTTTTGGCATTCTCTATCTTAGAGAACCAAGAGAAGGTGGGAAGATAATGTTGCTGAGTAGCAGGCTTTTAAAAAACAATAACTGTGTAAGGAGCAGGGCCTTGTGGCACCAGGGACCATTAAACCCGATGTTTCCTTTTCCGTTCTAACAGGTTAGTGGTTACCTGGACGACTGTACCTGTGATGTCGAGACCATCGATAAGTTTAATAACTACAGACTTTTCCCAAGACTACAAAAGCTTCTTGAAAGTGACTACTTTAGATATTACAAGGTACTTTCAACTTTTTAAAATATAAGTATGCTATAATGGATGGTTATATTTGCTGAGATGACTAATCATCAGTACTTTTACTGAAATTGGCAATTATATAAATGTGTACAAAGTTTAAGTTAAAATTTTATTTTTTTAAATTTAGTGTGTGTATGCATGCAAATGTCCGTGTGTGTGTGTGTGTGTGTGTGTGTGTGTGTGTGTGTGTGTGTACGTACATGCAGGAGCGTATGCCATGACATGCCTGTGAATGGAGGTCAAAGGACAACTTTGCATGCTTTTTTTTTTTTTTTTTTGTGAGTTCTGGGTTTGAAGCCCAGGATGTCAAGTTTGTGCAGCGAACACTTTTACCTGCTGGGCTGCCTCTGACTTAAAATGTATACGGTTAGTAGGAAAGCTCGGTTCACACAGGAACTGTTTGCTTGAGAAACCACCCACTGGACTTTGTATGTGTGCATACCTGTGCATGAGGAGACCCAAGGACAACTGTGGGTGCTGTTTCTCAGGCACAGTCCGTCCACTTGACTTTTCCAGACTTGGTGTCTTACTGGCCTGAGCTCTGGCAGTAGGCTAGACTGGTTGGTTTCTGTAATCTGGTCTCTGCTTCCCCAGCTCTGGGACTGCGAGTGTAAGCCACCATGCTTGCTTGCATTTACATGGCTTCTGAGAAGTAAACTCATGCCCTTATGTGCTTTACCAACTAAGCTCACCCCACAGCCCTGCTGGCTTAACTTCAGTAATTTCTAGAGGCAGAAACTGATTGGTTAAAATTGAAATAGAATGGTGAAATAGAAATTACTATATTATTCTCAAAATTGTTTCGTCAGCCATCAGATGGGCTCCAACTATTATAAATATTTGAGAGGACGCACTTTTGGATTTATTAAACACTTAACAGTAGTCGATCAGACCTGGTCCACACAGTTCCTTCCTGCTCTCCTGCTTAAATAGGAGCTGTGTGGTTCTGATTTGAGCCCTGACTCCCAGCTGCCATCTGTCCAGGGTCTGTTTAGTGGTAGTTTGTGCCTCTCTCTGGACTTACCCGCAGCTACACACTTATACAGACAAGGAAACTTGACAATAGGAGAAACAGTGTAGGCTGGAATAAAATATAACGACAACACGTGATCATGATGCTCAGGGCTTTATATTTTTTTATAACTTTCTATTCTTCTGTAGGTGAACTTGAAGAAGCCTTGTCCTTTCTGGAATGACATCAACCAGTGTGGAAGAAGAGACTGTGCCGTCAAACCCTGCCATTCTGTAAGAACTGCCCCGGCTGTCTCCATTCTTTACAGATTTCCAGAAAGGGCCAGCATTAGTCAAACTATAACTTGATTCTGCTTAAGTATAACATTCAGTTTACATATCATACACCTAAACTTACAAGTACAAAGCTTACCTTGTGCTTTCTACTGGACTTCTGATGAGGCAAGATGGTTGCTGCCTCTTCAGCCCTGGGATTACAGGGGCTGCCTCCTGCCGGGCTTCTCCCTCGGATGCTGAGGATTTGAACTCTGGTTCTCATGATTTTATGGGAAGCATTTTACTGACTGGGTGGTTGCTTAACCCCGTAAAATCTATTTTGAATTACACTTTTAATGATAATATATTATTATTATTATTATTATTATTATTATTATTATTATTATTATTGAGACAGGATCTTGCACCATGGAGCTCTGGTAGTCTAGAACCAAGCTGTCCTCAAAACTTGAGAGATTTGCTTCTGCCTGCCAAGTGTTGGGACTAAAAGTGTTCACCATCATTCCAATTTTTTTTTAAGTAAATTAAGTTTTTATGATTATTACACTTAATTTTTTTAGAGATTAATTTGATATATGTGAGTATACTATCGCTGTCTTCAGACACACCAGAAGAGGGCGTCAGATCCCATTACAGATGGATGTGAGCCACCATGTGGTTGCTGAGAATTGTACTCTTCCTCTGGAAGAGCAGTCAGTGCTCTTAACCGCTGTGGGAAGGGGCTTTGCAGGGAGGAGGGAACCAAGAGAAGTGGAAGTGATTCTAGAATGCACTTTGCACTTTATATGCGTGAGAAATTCCCCAAAACAAATTAATATTAAAAATTAAAAAAGAAAAACCTAAGATAATGGTAAAATTCCACCTCAAAATATTCTCATTTTGTAAATATATGTAACATTGGCAGAGAAATGTTGTGATTTAGAAAGATGATATAGTTTTGTGAGGCATGAGAGGAAAATGAGACCAGAGACTGGTGAAGGTTAATCAGCGTGTAATTTGAATAATGAATATTCTATGTGAGCTTGCTGGTTGCCAGGTCTTGGGTATATAAGCTTAGCTTTGCCCTTGTGTTTGCGCTTTAGTAGAGAGGAGCAGCACTAATTGAATTAACCCTTTCAACACACATATGCATGCTGAGAACATGCTGAGAATAGAGATAAGCCCGACACAGAGACACTCCCTCCCTCCCTGCAGACAAGCCTGAGCTTCATCCTGATACTTCCTAATAGGGACCAAAGAGTACCAAAGAGCATCTCAAGGGTTCTGGAATATTTGCCACAGATTAATTAGCTTGATACTGCGTTTGTCTTGTACATCAACAAGAGTTATAGAATGCTTTTAAGCATCTTTATACTTCCATGGGCCTTGGATTCTACTTACTTGTTTTATGGGAGAAGATCTTATTTCATTGTTCTTGCTATGTAGTCCAGGCTGGTCTCAAATACAGATAGCCTCTGTCCTCGGCCCTTGGACTGCTAGGGTTAAAGCTGTGTGCTGCCATACCTGTCGAATTTTTTTATTTACTTTAAAGAAATTATTTAAAAATTTCTAACTCTTCTCACCTAAAAATAGTCCCCAGTAATTTGTGAATTTTTCTCATACATCATAAGAATTTAAAATATTTTTCCAGAGGATACAATAAATGTGTTCTTTTTCAGGATGAAGTTCCTGATGGAATTAAGTCTGCGAGCTACAAGGTATGCACATACACTTACCGACGTGACTGGTGTCTATGTGAGCTTTGGAGAACACATTCTGCTCTCCTTAGTGAGAGCTAGTTCGTATTCAATAGCTTCTACTCCTTTAAAAACGTTGTATAAGACATTTAAGTAAAAGTGGATGGAAACCTACTTACTCATTATCCATCCAGCAGTTGCTGCGGATGCCCAGTTTTGTTTTCTCTGCATTTTCTACTTCACTTTCCCAATCATGTAAAGGTCAAGATTGGATTAAATCATTTTGTTTGAGAGCCATACAAAATTAGAGCATTTCAGAATTAAGTTAAATGCTTTTCAAAATTTTCTCAGAGAGTAGAACTTACGAGACATGAGTTAAATGATCACACACACTTGCACACAGGGAGTATTTTCTTATGTTCAGAGACTAATCAGCTGAAGTTATTGATAATTTCAAATGGATTAATCATAAAATATAGTTTTGAAGATTGTGACCAGTTTTACATAAAATTTAAAATAAGCTATTTTTAAAAATATTCTTTCTTTGGAAACATTTCTATAACCTAGTAAGGAGATAAATGTAATTAAGGTGATTAAATTATTAAATGGTACTAAGAAGCTATTTTAACTTAAAAAATGCAGATGAGATTTAAAAATTTTTGTTTCAACAAGTATACATAGGCATATATTTTTTGAATACATTAAAATGTATTAAATTGTTTTGGGTGTGGTCTTGAGTTTCTGGTCACTCCCCTGTCTCTGCCTCCCATCACTGCAGGCATACTGGGATTATAGATACCATTGCATTTGGCTTCTTACACGGCCTCTAGGGAGCAAACTCAGGCTACCACGCTCACACGACAAGCATGTCTATGTGTTAGACCCTGGCCTGGCCCTTTGATGTTTATCTTAAATTTTCTTTTGAAATAATTTTCAATCTATAGCTATACCACCCTGACCATGGCGAATCTTATCTGAAATAATCTCCGACTTGGTGATGTTATCAAGTCTCACGAGCTTGGTCTGTGCTGTACACAGGCCTAGTGGAAAAAAATGAATGTGCATGTTTAGATAGCACGAGGGAATCGTGTTGTTAGAGCATGCGCTTTAATACCTGAAGCTACTGGCATGCTTTGTATAAGGTGTTCCTCCAGTTATGGCGTGGGGGGAAGCTGAGACACATAAGTGCAGCCATGGCCATGAGGGAAGAGAAAGCCAGAGCTTATAGTCAAGTCACAAGGACACTGCCTTCTGATGTACCGCAAGGCTTCCATGTACCTCAGAAACTTTTCCTTGTGGACAGTGCAGTCACTGTTATGTCACAGTGATCTTTATTTTGTGACTATGATAGTAAATTGTGTTTCTGACAAAAGCAAGAGGCAAAAAAGCCTTTCACTTACTTTTTGGATGTAAGAGCTCATTTTATAAGTTTTGAAGCCTGGGTTGATAGTGGCAGGCAGAACCAGCCTGGTTAACTTTAATTCCTTAAAGTTGTGTGGCTTGTGCCTGTAATTCCAGCGTGCCTGGTTGAAACAGGGAAATTATGTGGTGAAGTCAGCTTTGGCCTACATAATGTGACCTTGTCTCAAAAACTAAAATGGAAGCAGCAGCTTTAAAATGTAGTAAATCTGATTTCTTTCCGTTTAGTATTCTGAGGAAGCCAACCGCATTGAAGAATGTGAGCAAGCTGAGCGACTTGGAGCCGTGGATGAGTCTCTGAGGTGATTTGCTTTTCGTGATCCGTTGTTTTTCTGCATCACAGTTAACTGGGAAAGAGAATAATGCAGTTTTCCTTATTTGAAGTGAGGAGACCCAGAAAGCTGTACTTCAGTGGACCAAGCATGATGATTCGTCAGACAGCTTCTGCGAAATTGACGGTATGACGTTTGTGAAAGTGTGCATTACGTACCAACCAACCTTCTTTCCTGTCTGCTTGCCTGCCTCCTTTCCACCTTCCCTCCTTTCCATTCACTGTATTAAGCATTAAACTCAGGCTTGGATGCTAGCCAAGTGCTTTACCAAGAGCTGCTCCAGAAGCTGCTCCCAATATTTTAAAAAATTATTTTAAAAATCGCAGTTCTAATAGTGTGACGGTTCCTCAAAGAGCTAAACACAGAACCATGGGACTTAACAATGACATTCCTTGGAATGTAACTCAAAAGAATTGGAGGAAGACTCAGACACAGGTAGATTAATGTTCATAAGAGGCACAAGGAAAAATGGTCTATGTGTCTATCACCACGTGCAAAAATAATTGAAATATGTTACATATGATACACATGCATGCTACTGAACGATAAGAAGAAATGAGCTTCCAGCAGATCCTGCAGTGGAGCAGAGCCTTGATTATAAAACGTTGTGAATGTAACTTACTGGTTCACTGAATATGGTGGAAATGGCCACTTTCATTATCTGTCTTTTTACTATAATTAAAAAAAATACTTTCTGTAAAACAATTTACCTATTACATTTTGCAGGTTTATGTAATTTAAGTAGTTTCTAGTTCTCTTTCTTTTGCATTTTGTAAAAGTATCTACATGTAGGAAAGAGGAAAACGTCATTTGTAGATGCTGCTGGAGTGCAGAGAATGTGGAGCCATGGCGTCGAGTCTGCAGCCGGTGCTGAAATTGCACAGCCTGACAGTGCATTAGGACCTTGATCAAGTTTTATTGATTGCTCTAATTCCTCCTTTTCTAGTATCTTTTTTGTTTTGTTTTGTTTTTTTTCGAGACAGGGTTTCTCTGTATAGCCCTGGCTGTCCTGGAACTCACTCTGTAGACCAGGCTGGCCTCGAACTCAGAAATCCTCCTGTCTCTGCCTGCCAAGTGCTGGGATTAGAGGCGTGCGCCACCACGCCCGGCTTAGTATCTTTTTTCTGTTTGCATTGTTTGCCTCTGCATTGGCTAGGCAAAATTAAATCAGATTTGAATTTTGATATTATTTCTATGGTTCTATAGTAGTGGACTAATGATCTTTTAAAAAGTTAGTGAAAAGGATGGGTGGTGGTAGACACCTTTAATCCAGCTGGTGATTGGTTGGCCATTCCTTCCGTCTCTGTTGCATCTTTGTCCTTGCATTTCATTTAGATTGGACAAGTTTTGGGTCGCAAGATTTGTGGGTGGGTTGGTGTCCTTATCCCTGGGGGTCCTGCCTAGCTATAGGAGGTGGTCTCTTGGGGCCCCATTGTTAAGCATCCCAGCTAAGGTCACCCGCATTGACTCCTGGGAGCCTGTCTAATCCCAAGTCTCTGGGACTTCCTAGAGATTCTCCCCTGACCCCAGCTAGCAGCTGCAGATTTCCATTAATTCTTCTGGCCTTCTGGCCCTTTCTGAGACAGGATTTTTCGATGTAGCCCTGGCTGTCCTGGAATTCACATTATAGACCAAGCTGGTCTCAAACTCAGACATCCTCCTGCCTGTCTCCCCAGTGCTGGGCTCAAAGGTGTACAGCACGGCCAACTCATATTTTCCTGTTTTTACCACTACAAGGTCAGGGATTTTTGTAACCTTTGTGTGCACCTCATGTGGCTGTTTGTTTCTCCCTTTTTCCTCCTCTTAAAACGTTGTTCTGAAATGGGTAAGATTTGGTGCCACATTTTATCTTGCAGATATACAGTCCCCCGATGCTGAGTATGTGGACTTACTCCTTAACCCTGAGCGCTACACAGGCTACAAGGGGCCAGACGCTTGGAGGATATGGAGTGTCATCTATGAAGAAAACTGTTTTAAGTATGTACTGTTGGTCTAGACCTGTGCAGATCAGGTTCACATTCTTAAAAGATTGACTAGGACATAGAAACTAAAATGCCCTGATTCCCTATGGGCATTGGCACAAGTTGCAACAACTTCTCTGAAGGCTTAGACCTTTCTAGGATTGGAGACACTGAACAAACACTCCTGAGTGGATTATATATAGGATCTCATTATGTAGATGAAGTAACTGGGGAGTCATGGGCTTTGCTTCATTTACCAAGACCACTGTAGCCAATGGTGGGGTGTAGATCAGCATCTACAGCTCAGGATTCCCTTTGTTACCCTCTCTCTTCTCTTTTCTGTGGCGCAGTTATTTTATCCTCTTCAACCTAAATTGATTTCCAAGAATAGCTCCAAGGTGACGTTTTTGTGTGCTAAACACGTCACAGACATTGCTCCTTTCGTTCTTATGGCAACAGTGTATCATAGTTATAACTGCTCATAGATGGAGAATCTGAAACTTTTAAGTTAGATGCTTGTTCAGTACTTGGGGAACCACCTCCTTTGTATTCTTAAGGAGTACACCTAAGATCCTTAGGTGACTGAGAAATGCTTCTGGTTCTTCACTTGGCAGCCTGAAGGCTCTTGTATATATTGTGTGTGTGTGTGTGTGTGCATGATTCTCCCAGAGACAAAAGATCTGTATGATAACACATTTCACTTTCTCAATCAGATACAACTAGAACATTATTGGTAACACTGACGTTCATCCTCTGCAATCCTTTTGTTTGTAGGCCACAGACAATTCAAAGGCCTTTGGCTTCTGGGCGAGGTGAGTTATTTGCATCTTCTCTTCTTTATTGGCAAGTGGATTTGGGTTAGACTGAAGAAGGCACAGGCAGCTTGTCGGGTAGTCTACTCATTGCTTCTAGCGAGTGATCTCACCCTTGCAAGCAGAGGTAAATATTCTTAGTCTTCTAAGGACATATATCATGGTGTTAGACCATTGTAATATGAAGATTAGGTTATATCTTTATTATCTGTTTTTGCAATGCACTGAGTAGTTGTTTGCTTACTTCAGTTTCATTCATCTCCCCAGATACATGAATATCCCAAACATTTACCTAATTTTTCAAAAATACTTGAGTTTGAGAGAAAGTTTAAGGGTGCAGTGGTTGGTCAGCATGGTTGAGGTCCTGGGCTTGATTCCCAGCCAAATAAGAAATACACACAGACACAGACACATACACACACACACCCCTCAAGTAAAAGACTTTACATTCTCATCACATTCCACATATGGTCTGATTATAAATCCACATGCCTTACATATCACTAAATATGTTTTTATGTCCATTTACATTCAAGATCTGGTCTAAATGCTGCCTTTCCCGAAACACTTCCCTTTCCAGTTGGAAGTCATCTCTGGCTCTCTGTGGAGCAGCACATGCTGGGTTTGCTTCCTTCTTAGAATGTTTACTGGTGGCATCATTCTGTGATTTATATATGTATTCACCTGCCCTAGTGCCTTGGGATATGGGCAGCAATATCTCAACATAGAGCCTGGTAGTTATGGAGTAAGTTGCTAGATACATTATGATGTCAATGGTTTTCCCCAGTGAACAGTTTCTTTAAAAGAATTAGAGAAATTGACACATTTTATAATTTCAATAAAATTTTAATTTTGGATACTGTCTAGCGCAGTGTAAAAATCACTTATTCTTGCAAGAACTGGTTATTCACCATTGTGCAGGCCTTATGTAGATGCCAAGAGGACGTGCAGATTCAAATTGCCCTCTCAGTTAGTAATGGTTTATAGAATAAACAATTTCTACATATGATTTCTGGTTTTTTTTTTAGAAATTACATATTCTTATTGCCTTAGTTACTTTTATATTGTTGCGAAGAGATACTGTGACCAAGAAAACTTATAAAAGAAAGCATTTGAGTTTTAGAGGGCTCAATTTAGAGTTTTCATTACAGTTTTAGAGGGTTAATCCATGACCACCATGGTAGGGAGTGTGGCAGCAGGCAGGTGAGCGTGGCACTGGAGAAGTAGCTGAGAGCTCACATATGATGCACAAGTCTAAGGCATTAGGGAGGCCCAACCTAGATGACCTGGGCTTTGTAAACCTAAAGCCCAGCTCCAGCGACACACCTCCTTGAACAAGGCCAATCTTCCTAATCCTTCCAGTTTGGGGACCAAGCATTGAAATGTAGGTGCTTGTAGTGGCCATTCTTATTCAAACCGCCAGGTATATTCTCCCAGGATGGACTTATTGATAGACTCTTCGCTGCCCTTTAAGCAAATATGTAAGGTTTTTATTTTCTCAGTTCATTTGAAAGCCACTGATGTCACAGTCAGCAAGCACGGCTATCAGGCAAGTCTGTCTGTCTTAGGAAAGAAAGAACATTTTCGGCTGTGTTGTATGTGGTGAGGCAGGGGAGGGTGTTTATCTAATTAGGTGAAGTACAAATTCATAGATAAGTGCTCTCTATTAGCAGCTCATATTTAATCACTTCCAGTCATTTTAGTGGAAATGGGAACTCTTTCAGTGATCATCAGAAAACAGGCTACATGGTATGTGACAAGGGACACAGTATAATACAGTTGTAACAAACATTGTTAGGTTTGTAACGGTGGGGAGGAGTTGTGGGGATGACAGAGGGAAGCTCATTAAATAAAGATGATCAGCAGTAGAGTGAAGGAAAAATGCATAAATAAAAACAGCATCTATAGTTACAGAACAGAGCCTCTAAATACCTAAGTAAACAAAAAATATCACACTTTCCAAAGTATAAATGGTCTTGGCAAGGCAAACTGGGATCTGGGTTTGGTTCCCAGTGCACGCATGGTGGCTTATAATCATCATAACTCCAGCTCCAGGGGTCTGAAGTCTTCTTCTGACGCATGAGGGCACACACATACATGCAGATAAAACACCGATACATATAAAACAAAATAAATAAATTTTAAAAATATTTTAAAACATTGGCAATGAGAACATGTTTAACAAACTGTGATGCTAAAGAAAAACCGACAAAATGTAATGAACTTGATGGTAGTTTTTAGAGGCTTTATTACCTTGTAATGCTTTCTCTGCGAGTTTTATTTTGTTTTGTTTTGCTTTTTTTTCTGTTCTTTTGTTTTGTCCTATTCATCTTTGTTTTTATTTTTATCCCATTAAAATTTTTATATGCTTTTTTTTTTCTAATGTAAGAACAAAAAAGGGTGTGGGTTTGGATATGTGAGAAATTGGGGATGAGGGGAGGAGTTGTGAGAAATTGGGGATGATGGAGAGGAGTTGTGTGGGGGGGAAGTGGGATGACAAAACGGAGTTGTGGGAGGGGAAAATGAAATCCAAATGTATTATATCAAAAATTTTTTCAATAAAAAGTAATCTAAAACAAAAAGGAAAATGGGAACAATGAAGATTATGTTCCAACAGTAAGTAAGCAACTGCATATAAACTGCTGCATTATGAGGAATTTGAATTTTACAGTCTTTGAAAACAGTCCAAAGGTTTTAAATCTTATGTCAGTCTGGAGGAGTGAAAGCAGTAATACAGACCTTTAGCAGAAGTGTGTTATAGCTTCAGGATAATAAGTGTACAAAGAGTGCTGTCCAAGTGCACATAGGTGCTTTAGATGTGTAAGCTGCTGACAGACAGTGTGCTGCATGTCCCTGCGCATCAGCACAGGTGAGTTCTGTGAGCCTAAACTACTGCTGGGTGGAGATTTGCTATGGGTGTTCTTTCTCCTGACATTGTTTGTATGGATACATGAACTCAAAAAGTCATTAAAGTACTCTCATGAAAGTGTAGCATTTCAGAAGGGAAAGGTGGAGGTAATTTATAATAATATAACAAAAAATGTTTTTTTTTTGTTTTTCAGGAAAAAGTAAAGGTACGTATTTTTATCATGCAATATCAGTTCTGCCTGCATATTCAGATGTGTGTTCTGGTGTTGATTGTGGCAAACTGCATTTCTTTCCACTTCCTCTGACACTTTGTTATTTTAGAGTAGTGGTTCTCTTTTCTTTTCTTTTCTTTTCTTTTCTTTTCTTTTCTTTTCTTTTCTTTTCTTTTCTTTTCTTTTCTTTTCCTCTCCCCTCCCCTCCCCCTCCCCTCCCCTCCCCCTCCCCTCCCTCTCTCCTCCCCTCCCCCTCCCCCTCCCCCTCCCCTTTTTAGTTTTTCGAGACAGGTTTCCCTGTGTAGCCCTGACTGTCCTGGAACTCACTCTGCAGACCAGGATGGCCTCGAACTCAGAAATCCACCTGCCTCTGTTATTTTGTTAACTCAGACGTTACTTTAGATCATTTTCATTCTTTGAGGGTTTTTTTAAAAATTTTTATTAGGTATCTTCCTCATTTACATTTCCAATGCTATCCCAAAAGTCCCCCCATACCCACCCCCCCACTCCCCTACCCACCCACTCCCCCTTTTTGGCCCTGGCATTCCCCTGTACTGGGGCATATAAAGTTTGCAAATCCAATGGGCCTCTCTTTCCAGTGATGGCCGATTAGGCCATCTTTTGATACATATGCAGCTAGAGTCAAGAGCTCCGGGGTACTGGTTAGTTCATATTGTTGTTCCACCTATAGGGTTGCAGATCCCTTCAGCTCCTTGGGTACTTTCCTTAAGGTTTTAAAATTAAAATAGTAACCTTTCTACAAACTCCTTGTCCTCTTCCCATTTTATTTCTTTAGATGGTAATTCTGAAGCTAGAAGTAGTGAGCTTTAGTATTCTGACAGTGGTACCATTAGGTCACAGAACATGGCAATTGTGTTTAGCGCTGGCCTACTGCTCTTTGGATGTAGTGACCTGCATGGAATTCTGTTCCATCTGTAGTATCATCTTACAGTGTTTGTGTCTTCTGAACCTAAAAGTATGTAGTATGTCCCGAGTTTTCAAAGCATAAATGGCTTTGGCAATTTATCTAGTTGTGTAATCTTGCTAGATTTGGTGTGCGAGTGTGCGAGTGTGTGTGTGTGTGTGTGCGCGCGCGCGCGCATGCCTGTGTGTTATTTCTGGTGGAACAGTCTTGGGGATTGAACTCAGGAGCTCAATTTGAACAGGATAGCCAAGTGATGTGTCACAGAGTGACACCCTCCTGACTCCAGATTCTACAGTTTGATACCATATGAAACATTTTATCCAAGAAGTCAGGAGACAGGGGCTGAGGGAGGAACAGAGTGGTACTTACTTGGATCCACTCCCAAACTTCTCTTCTTGGAAGAAATTAGATTTGAACCTTTAGCTGGCACAGTTCTTAGTACTTGGAAATTCACATTTTGGTGTTATGAAAAATTATGACTTATTTTTTTCTTTTAATTTCAGAGAACACATTTTACAACTGGCTAGAAGGTAATTAGAAACTTTGAAATAAATTTAATTTTTTATTTTTAAATCATGAAGTAATTCTTAAATTTTCAAGATTCACATATAAATTTTAATTTTTAAATCATTGATTTCTTTTAGGCCTCTGTGTAGAAAAGAGAGCATTCTACAGACTTATATCTGGCCTGCACGCAAGCATTAATGTGCATTTGAGTGCAAGGTATCTTTTACAAGGTGTGTGACTTTTGAAATCTTTCATTGACTTGCTTTTTAGGTATTTTTAGAATTTTCTTGTATTTACCTGGGTAGGAAAAAAAGAGACTTGTTTGACTATCGGGCAGTAAGATTACACTCGTAAACGGTAGTAACTAGGAATGTGTCTATAGTTGTATGGCTCCATGTATTTATTATTAATTCTCTCAAAACTAGATACATTGCTTTGGAAATTTTCTTTCACTTTGCTGTGGGAATTAAAATAGCCCCCACAGCACAGTTTGTTATTGTACGGGAGCCTCGATTTGTGTGTAGACTTTAATGGGTACAGCATTGTCTGCGCTTCCTCATGGTTTAGAATGCTGATGGAAAATCAGCATGGTTGATTTCCCTCCGTAACTCACTCCCTCTGAAATTGGAATGTATTTTACTTTTCAGAAATAAAATGGTAACTCTAAATAGATGCTTGAGACTCATTAGTAATTTCAGACAGTCATTAAAATTTTTCACTTTTATGTTTAATTATACGTGTGGGGTTGGGGGTTGGGGTGGGGGTTGATATGTGCATGGAGGACCGGTGCCTCAGAGGCCAGAGGCCGTGGCTGTGTGTTGCCATGGATACCTGAAGTCAGGTCTTCTGAAAAAGCATACTTTCTCTTCACTGCTCAGCCATCCCTGCAGCTTAGCAAGTCACTTTTTAATTATATATTTTGATTTTATGGTTGTTGATATTCAGAAGTTTGATTTTATCAAATACCTGTTTCTTTGTCTTTAAAAATGGATTTCAAAGACAAAATTCTTACTATAGAATTTTTGAAATTTTATCTATTTGTTTTTGATGGCAAGGGCTCATCATGTAGCCTTGGCTGTCCTGGAAATCTGTATGTAGACCAAGCGGGCCTTGAGCTCACAGAGTTCTACCTGTCTCTGCTTTGAATTAAAAGCATGTACCACCATGCCTGGTTTTCAACAGAGGTTTTAAGGCTAAATTATTAAAAACAACAACAAACCCAAACTGTCTTTGGTTAAATTACATATTTTAAGCTACAAAATGAAATTGACTTCTATAAGTATAAGCAGTCCCTTATAATTAAAATGAAAATTACACAACTGTACAATTCAGTCATTTAGTGTTCTTTCTTTTTAGATACTTGGCTGGAAAAGAAATGGGGTCACAATGTCACAGAGTTCCAGCAGCGCTTTGATGGGATTCTGACTGAAGGAGAAGGCCCACGAAGGCTGAGGAACTTGTACTTCCTGTACCTGATAGAGTTAAGGGCTCTCTCCAAAGTGCTTCCATTTTTTGAGCGTCCAGATTTTCAGCTCTTCACTGGGAATAAAGTTCAGGATGCAGAAAACAAAGCGTTACTTCTGGAGATACTTCATGAAATCAAGTAGGTGCTATACATTATAACATAGATATTAACATATAGGTGAGGGGTGGTGCCCAGAGTAAACTGCATTATTTGGTTAGAGAAGAAAACCATCTTTATATCATGCATATGTAGTTGTATTTCATTGAAGTTTTAGTTTTTTGAGATGGTCACATTCTCTTGCCTCAGCCTCCAGAGTGCTGGGAATGTGGGTATGTATCGCCTGGCCGCCCAGAGCTTCTAGAATAGCTTGGATTTGCTTTGAACTGTGTACTACATTTTTGTTTTTTATGTTCTTAATACCAGCATTATTTTCATTTGCACAGTCTTTTAAGTTTGAGGCCACACTTCTAATACACTTAGAATTTGTATTTGAGGATAAATATTCATTTGCATTGGTGTTGGCGTTACTGAATTTTATTCCTAAAATTGTATTATTTATCTCTGACAAATAAAATATATTAGCAAGTTTTTTGATGCTTCTAATTCATGAACATGAGCCTTTTCTGTTTAAATGCAGGTCATTTCCTTTGCACTTCGATGAGAATTCTTTTTTTGCTGGGGATAAAAACGAAGCACATAAACTAAAGGTAATTAATTACACATCGGCTTAATTGTTAGCTACAGCCAGGCGGCCATGTAGGCTGATTGTAACAGAGCAGTAGCATTGGAAGTTGAGTAAAAGGATGCTTTTGAGAGGCTGAGGACAGAGCTGGGATAGGTGGGAGATCTTGACCAGAGCGGAGTTCCCATTGGAGGAGGCTGCAGTGCTCAGGAGGATGACTAGTAAGTAGTCATGTGTTATACAGTTCACAACTCTTCCCAGCAGATTCTACTGCAAAAGGCTATGTTAACTTATGAATTTGTTATTGTGGGTTTATTGTTCCATATTAACTAGTAAATATCAAAATATTATTGCATACCACAAACAATCTGATTGTCAATTAAAAAGTAAATTTAAGGTATAAATGTATTTATACTTCCTACTGAGTCTTGCCTCATAGCTCAATGGGCTTGATATGACTTCCCCAGAATATTTGTAACACCCCTCCCTGTTTCTTATGGTGATGAAAGAAGCTAATTTAATCAGTGTGTGAAGCAAGTTCTGTTTTGCGCATCGTGCTGAGGTCAGCTGTTAGGTCAGCTGCTCTTGATCCACCGTCTCTTTCCTCTTGAGTGCTGTCTCGACACAGATGTGGACCTCAGTGGTGATGCAATCCCCACAGCTTCCAGGAGACTGGAAGACAGACAGACAGACAGACAGACAGACAGACAGGGGAAGACTTCTTTTCTGTATGGTTTTCAATATGTTCCTATTTGTACTTCACTTGCTGGTTTGTTGGTGAGTGTTTTGGTATCACACTCATTTTTAGACTGTACAAATTAAGAAATTTTGTCATAGTGTTTTAATTTGATCCAAATTCCAGTCAGCTTTTATGTGCTTTGAAGTTTATATATAGTCCTTACAGGAAAAAAAAATAGGAAATTAAAAAAATGTTTGTTATCAGATTTACTTTTAAAAGCTTTCTGGTAAATATAGATTTGAACATTATTTATAAGTTCATTTTGCTGGGCATAGTGGTACGCTTTAATCCCAGCATTTAGGAGTCAGAGGCAGGAGGATCTCTGTGAGTTTGAGGCCAGCCTGGTCTACATAGTGAGTTCTAGGACAGCCAGGGCTACACAGAGGAACCATGTTTCAAAGAAACAAATTAAAGTTTTCATTATGGCTCCTTTATAGTGGCAGTGTATGGATAGAAATGATTGCTAGTGTTCAGAACAGAATGGAGTCTGAAGGTTTATAAGACATTTGAGGATTTGGCAGGAACTAGTCAGTTGAGTTTGTTCATTCTCCCAAATGACTGTAATCCATGATGAGAACTTTGGAAGTGGGACTGTGTACCTGGAGTTCCTGTCTGGCTGGGAGGCGAGGGAGTGCCTGCCTGAGCATCAGAACAGCAAGGCTCTGCTTTAGCAAGTTCACGTCTGATGATTTTAAGGATGGTATATTTTTCTAATAGGGATAACTTTGGGATATATCCAGATTATTAGATATTGTGGATGTTTGTGGAAATGACAAAGCTTTTCTCCTAATCCAGTAAGTTTCTAGGATCTCCAGTTCACACAGGTAGGCTATACTCATTCTATTTTATGTGGCTGGCTTTAATTTTATAATGGTATTTGGCTATCATAAGCAACCCTGTGTGCTCGCTGTACATATCATGCAAAGATTTACTCAAAAGATGCTCTGTTCAAATACTTGGGTTACATAGATTCCAGCACTACACTTAGACAAAAGCAGGCATAATCTTTTAGAATAGTTTATAACTTTGCAAGTATGATTGTCTTTTAAAAGACTTTTAAGCCCCTTCTGCATTAGTCCACTTTTATTATCTTGTAATATAATATAATATAAAATAAAATGTAATTGTCAAAAACTCACTTTGTATCAGTGACACCCTTTAGGTAAACACGTGTCACTGGCCCATCATAGTTATATCTGTTTGGACATTCATGGAGCCTGTGTGGACAGCTGCTTCTTCTCTAGGTAACTTGTCTCCATATAGATTCTGTAGACCTCTAGAACAACTATTAATTGTCAGTAATCCCTCAGGGAGGAGTTGGGCATCACAACCCTCTTCCCCTCTAGTAGTTAAAAGTTATGATTCTTTTTTAGTTAAAAAACCTAAAAACCTGGAATTAGGCTACATTTGGATCATTTTACCCGTTCCCTTTCTTTCTTTTAACCTCTGCCCTGGTGTTCCTCGTCCTGTTTCCTCTCCAGTTCATGGTCTCCTCTTCTTTATCACTGTTACATACTCTCTGTCTCTGTCACTCTGTCTGTCTGTCTCTCTGTCTGTCTGTCTCTCTGTCAGTCTCTCTCTCTGTCTCTCTCTCTCTCTCACACACACACACAGAGTGTAGACCTGTTTAATCTGCCTTGTATGAATATGCATTCAGGGCTGACCAGTTGGATTGGATGAGCAGCCAGGGACTGATCCCTGGGGGTATTACCCTACCCTCCTTTTTAAAACACTAAAGGAAACTTCCTGTTATGTCATGAAAACTGTCTACAGCAGTATTTGGTAGTTTAAAAAGTGTTGTTGTTGTTATTGTTGTTCGTTTTTGAGATGGCCTCATGTCCAGTGTAGGCTGGCCACAGCTTGCTGTGCCGCTGAGGGTTCCCTAGAGATTACAGGTCTCTACCACCTGGTTGTGTAGTGACGGGGGCAGAACCCAGGGCTTTAGGTATATTAGTCGCTACATCTCTGTGCCGTGGGTATTCTCATTTAAAAGCTTAAGATTAGGATGTTCTCTTAATGAACTGGTCCATCAGTACCAAACGGAGAAAGTTGTAAAGTGTATAATTCATACTCATTTGGGCTTTGAATATATTAGTAGAGATGTAAGATCTCGAGTCTTGTGAGAATATTCCACTTGCTGTGGCGGCTTCATCCTGAGCTGAGTCAGTCAAGTTTCTGGGCAGTCCACCTCTGAAGCAGCTTGAGATGGCCTTTGAGTTACTGGATCAGCAGAGTGCTTACATCTAGCCTCAGGCCCGTGGCTCTCAACTGGTTGAGTCCACTTTATATGATTTATCTCATAATAAAAACGTTACAGACTACTGAAATACTAGAGGTTTCTTCTGAAATCTGTGTCAGATGTCTGCTTCAGATATTGGTTGTTCAGGACGGCTGAGATGGCCAATGGGTAAAGGCAGTTGCAGCCAAGCCTGATACCTGAGTTCAGTCCCCAGCACCCACATCATCAACCTCTGACTTACCCACATGCATGTACAAACACACATACACAAACACACAACATGCATACATGCATAGCAGGTGCGCGCGCGCGCGTGTGTGTGTGTGTGTGTGTGTGCGCGTGTGCGCGTATGAATAAAATCTAGCTTAAAAAACGTTTAAAAACGACTCATAGCTTGAGATTTCACTTTTAAGACCAGGAGTCACTTGAAGGGTCAGTTACTAATTTTGACACAAGTGGTATGCATGATGCCTTTTTCTTCATTCCGTAAGAACAGACACTACTTTTAGACGATTGTATGCAAGCTGCTCTGTTATAAACAATATAATGCTCTGGTGTCAATAAACAAACACACACACACACACATATTAAATGAATAAAAATATAAATTGAACAACATTCCAAGTCCAGCATAGTAGTAGAGGACAGGCACAGAAGTGGGGTATGATACCTAGGGAGTTTGAATTATATTTGTAATGATTTAAAAAAAAAATTGGTAGTGTATACATGGCTATTAATTTTATGTCTCTCTGTGTGTATATATATATATATTTAATACATATATATAAAATAGTAATATATATTAGTGGTGAATATATATTAGATAATATATATAATAAATATAAATTATATATTAGTAGCAAAAATATAATTATGTATTACTACTGATGTCAATAATATCAGTAGCTAAGAAAATCCCGTGTTTTTCCTAAGTCCAGGGAAGGAGAGCTGTAATTTAACTTTATCCAAGGTCGCCCTCCTCCATCCTCCCGCCCTTTACCTTTTGGGTGATATCCTTTTATCCCACAACTGCCAATATACAACTAAATAACTTATATTTCTATTCAGCCGGTGTGGATTTGGAGTGAGGCAGAGCTGGTTTCAAAAAGAACATACAGGTCACTAGGAGTGTGAATTAGGCCTGCTAACTCATGTTTCTGCATCTTTTAAAGGACTCCATGAGGGGTGGATTGTATGTAGTTTTGGATCTCTGCCGAGGATTCAATGGAATGATAGGGAGGGAGGGGTGTTCTCCTAGGTAGTGGATGCTCTGGTGCCCTGTGGTACACTGTTCACGGAAAGCACTGGGAACCCGTTCTTATAAGATTTTGTTACATTGTTTGTAGGAGGACTTCCGGCTACACTTTAGGAACATTTCAAGAATCATGGACTGTGTTGGCTGCTTCAAGTGCCGCCTGTGGGGCAAGCTTCAGGTGAGCCTTGGTCTGGCTCCGTACTCATCCTTTGGTGAGCTGTGCGCTGGCTCTGTACTTGTCCTTTGGCGAGCCGCTTCCTCATCTGTCCTTCTTATTTCTGTTTTAGACGCAGGGGCTGGGCACTGCTCTGAAGATCTTGTTTTCCGAAAAACTGATCGCAAATATGCCGGAAAGCGGACCAAGTTATGAGTTCCAGCTAACCAGACAAGAAATAGTATCACTGTTTAATGCATTTGGAAGGTTAGTTTTGATGTCCTGAAACTGCTTCTGCTAGCCATGGTAGTCTGCTATCATGAGTACATTTTCAGAGGAAACCAGAAATGTTCTACTCAGTGAGATTGCCTTGTTACAGCATCATATGATCTGATGAAATAGCTCAGGGATACACACACATGTACCTACTAGTTGATTATTTCCATCCATTGATTTTTATATTCATGTTTACTTTTCTGACAGATTTTGAGTATCATTAATTTGGATATTTTATTGTAATTATTTTGTATATTCATACATATATACATCCACACATGGTTTTTGTTTTGTTTTGAGATGAGGTCTCACTATGTAGCCCTGGCTGGCCTGGAAGTCACTCTGTAGACCAGGCTGGCCTCATGCTGAGATCTGCTGGCCTTTGCCTTCCTGCTGGGATTAAAGCATATACCATCCAGCCCAGCTAACTGTGATTATTTAAAAGCATTTCTTTTTCCTTTTTATTTGCTATGTGCACTGATGAAGCAAGCACTATTGGTGCTACCTTTAAAGGTTATGGAAAATCACAAGTATTTCTATGAACTCATACAAAAAGATGAGTAATTCTTACAAATTATTTTTTCTATCGAAACTGAGTTAAAGGGAGAGATAAGGAAGACACATCAACAGTTCTAGGTGTAGACGGCTTTTCCTTCTGCGCTTGGTGATTCTGAGACGACGGCCCCTTCCCCTCAGTGCTGCCACTGAGCCCTCACGTTGGGCAGCTCTCACTCAAAAACACTATCAGACATTCTTGAGATTGAAATAACTGGGCTTAGAATTTATTTCCCTAGTACCCAGGAGCTTTACTGCTACAATAAACTGTGTGTTCCGTGTTTATCATACTAAAGTGCAGAGCTGAAGGCCAGGAGCATGCAGGGATGCAGTACAGAATAGACTTCACTATCTATAGCTTTGCCCTTTGTACATTTAGTACTAAGAAAGGTATGTTACTTATTGTGCTCTTATACTGGATAGCTAAATGCTTATTTTAATATTTTTACATTTCTGTATTTTGTATTATGTATATAATACAAATAACAAGTACATTTATGAATACCTAAAATATATAAGTATTCTGATGCTGTTATATATTTTACACTAAATATTGGTGTGCTTTAAATACCTCAGCATAGCTCTGGATATTTAAAATACACACTTATATACATATACATATATATTTTTAATACTTGAATATTAAAAGTTAGCTTGTGTTGGGCAATATTATCTTGGGTTTTCCTTGCCAGATTAAAAACTAAAGGATATAAGTAGATTTATGTACTTTTTTTTTTTAAATGTTTACCTGATGGTTTATTTATTTATTTATTTTTATTTCTTAAATTTATTTATTGTTATATGGAAGTACACTGTAGCTGTCTTCAGACACACCAGAAGAGGGCATCGGATCTCATTATGGGTGGTTGTGAGCCACCATGTGGTTGCTGGGATTTGAACTCTGGACCTTCAGGAAGAGTAGTCAGTGCTCTTAACCGCTGAGCCATCTTGCCAGCCCTTATGTACCTTTCAATTTGTTGAAATAAACTACTTTAAAATTTTTATATATTCTAAAAAATGCAGAATGATTAATAGAATTTATGAAAGACAGTTTTTACATGAAATGTTTCTTGGTTACAGGATTTCCACAAGTGTGAGAGAACTAGAGAACTTCAGGCACTTGTTACAGAATGTTCACTGAGGAGGACGGTTGGAATGTGCCTGTTTCTGCACAGGGGAATCTGAAGGGCAGAATCTCTCTGAGCACCATGGTTGCAATGACTGTCCTAAGCCAAACGTTTATATAAAGCTGCTTTTGTAAAAGAAGAGATACATTGTCTTAAGTAAATGACATTTTTAAAAATTGTGTTCATGTTTAATATTATTGTGAATAGAAGTAGTATTTTGATAATATACAAATTTTAATACTAAGCAAAAGTAAGGTCATTAAACTCCCTTATGATAAAGCTAGGTAAATATTGCCTTAGGCTCTCAAACTAGAGTTGAATTTAAGAAGGTAATGAAAGCTAAGCTAAGGTACCTGTGACAAGTGTTTGGTAATAAAATACTAAGAGGCTCAGCAGTAAACCATGGTTATCAGCCTCAGATACCAATGCTTTTTCATTTGCCTCATATACAAAGAAAATACAGACTGCCCAGTTAGATTTAAGTTTTAGAAAAGCAACCAGTTTTCCTTTCAATGTTAAGTGTGTTGAAGTTTATTAGGGCCTATTTATACTACAAGTTATTTGCTCGAAGTTCAAGTTTAACTGGGAGCCCTGTGTTTTCCTGGCAACCTTAAAATACACTGGTATGAAACATTCCTTTTAGAGTTAAATAGCTATTTTGATTGTGCTGTTTTGGTATGTTGGGAAGTAGAACAATTCAAAGGCACAGGAGATTTCTAAACATCGTAGAAAGATAAATAGATTATATATTTATTCTCATAATAGTTTCCCTAATGGAATTTTGGGGAAAATTTTATTTTTATATAATTTCATATTTACAGAAAAGTTTCAAAAACAGTTAAAAAAAAAACCAAACTGGTTTTACTCAGATTCATGGATTGTTCACATGTGTTTTAACCCCTCACCCCAGCTCAGAGTGGCGATTGAGCCCAGGACCTCAGTCATGCTGGGCTAGCCCTGCATTCATGAGCTGTGTCCTCAGGCCTTGCTTAAGCTCCTACATAGACATAGACACCCTGTTTTTATTTAAGGGTTTGAGTCATGGGCCTCATGATTTAACCCAAAATACTTCAGTGTGGTGGTCAATAATTTCCTAAAAACTATTTTTTGTTTTCTTTTTAAAGGAATATCCAAACCTTACAAATCTGAGCTGAACTACTTACTATAAGCCTTAAAATAAGGAGACATCCCACATCCCAGCCACCTGACGTTTGAATTTGGTTGCCTTTTTCGACCTGTGTAGTCACAGGCTATACAACTCATGTTTTTACGCATGAAACTCTGTTTTTCTCCACAGGATGGAGCTGTAACGTAGATAGGATGGGTTGTTAGTAGAAGCTCTACACTGAGAGCAGTATTTGATGTGGCTTAAGAATTTACATCACATGGCAATTATAAATGGCATATACCTCAAAATTATGCCCCCTTGAGGTCACATCTAATGTCTTGAGCAGTTAGGACTGGTTGAGATGTCACATAAGAAAAAGCAGGACTTACGTATGTAATGGCTAGGAATGTCACTTTACACTGTTGTGTATTTTCTCTGTCCCTAAGACTTGGTCTAGTGCCAGGCATACAGTTGGTGTCTAATATTTATTGATGGAAAGTATATGTATTTAGTATACGTTAAGTGATGGTGATGTAGCTTGTTTAGTAATGTATCCTATTTCCCCCTCCCTCTCACTTTTTCTTTTGGATCTCATAATAAAAGACATCAACCCACTAATTAGGTCAGTTTTCTTGGGGACTTAAAAGAACTAAATGATCACCACACACAAGCCAGCCCTTTTGAAACCCTCACTGCTTTCACGTGCTTTTCCCACTTGATTGGCTATGTCCTCTGTCCCTCCAAGTGAAGTCTAATACCTAATTCTAAGTTTATAGTTAACAAGCAGTTTAATTTTTAAGAAATCTTAACTTTTCCTGTACATGACACAATTGACAATCCCTATTCCTTTGTGTCCTTGTGTTTGG
The DNA here is from genome assembly GCF_000001635.26 of Mus musculus. Taxonomy (NCBI): domain Eukaryota; kingdom Metazoa; phylum Chordata; class Mammalia; order Rodentia; family Muridae; genus Mus; species Mus musculus. Next base: position 45,284,067 of record NC_000080.6, on the reverse strand, counting down.
ATTACTCCTGGGTATCTTTCTTCTGGTCTCTTCATTTAACCTAAGTATCATTCCTCAGACTTTTTGCTCTTAAGTCACTGGACCGTACTTTTGAGTAATTTCAATGCAGTAATCTCATTTTAGCTTCTCAGTCTGTCTCTCTGCTGTGCTCACTTGGCTGCCTGTTGTCGCTTCTGCATCTTCAAGGACTCAGTCACCACAAACCTACTCTATGTTTGTGTTCCTTACTTGGTTAATTTCAGAGCCGTTGCACCGTTCAAGGCTTTACAGTTCATTCCTGTATCGTCCACCTGACTATTGGTGTCTTAAGCTCTGCCGATTTTCTCTCAACATTTCTATCAGTGTTTTTCAGTTTTTATTACGATCACCAAAGGATTACCTGTCTTTTCCCATCTCTCTGTTGGCTCCTATCACCAGATTGGGCTTTCTAGAAACCTTCAGCCTAATTCCTGCTGGCAAGTTTCATGAGCTTTTTGGTGAGAGTCTCTGCTTGATATCCAAGACCCTCCTCTTGTGTTTGCCACTGTTCTGATAAGAGTGTTAAAACGTTTTCCAAAAGTCCAGAGTTGTTGGCCTTCCAAACCTTTGCAAACACAGTATTTGCATTGAGAGCCCTAGGCTTCTTTCTCATCTGGGAAATTCCATGCATTTTTGAAATCTGTGAAATTACCCCTGTCCCCTTCCTATGGTCACCACTGTAACTGCAACCTACCTCTACTGAATCACTTATTGTACTGTATATTTTATTTTATGAAGTGTCCTTTATTAGAATGTGAGCTCCTTAGGGGCAGGAAAAGAAACTATTCATTTTGGCACCTCTATAGCATAATGTTTGGCACATGAGCATTTAATAAATGTTTGTTGAATAAATTGCTTCACATGACAGCTGTTCTGACTGCAGGTACCTTCACTGCCTTTGCTGCACAGTGAGGATCAGTAGACTGGGCGTGGGGGGCAATAAAGATGAAAATAATTGAAATATCTTTGGTCTTTGGTCAGTTACGAGTGGGTTCTACTTTGGGATGAACCAATCAATACCACAGGGGTTTCTCGATGAAAGGGTAGCTAGGATTGTAGATTAGACAAACTTCAAGATTCTCAGGAGGAGGGAGATGTTATAAATCACTTGATGAGGGTTTTTCTTAGTTTAATGTTTGAGTAAGTGTCTGCCTCATAACACTGCCTTTAAGATCATGGTGCTTTATTTCAAACTGGCTATAATGTGTTACAGTCTAGATTTAATGCATTATTCATTAATTCATTTGTAATGAGATTTTTTGAAAAAAATTGAATGGATTCCATTAAGGGACATTAAGAAAACACACCTTCAAATGAAAGCACTCTGTAACAGTAGCATTTTATTATAATTTAGTGAAACAAAGAAGTACATTCATTGGCCACAGCTATACTTTTGCAACCAGTTTGAAACTGACTGTATAGCTGAGAAACACTGTTAAACAATAAAAAGGCAAATTACGAATAAAAAAAAGTCACTTTAGCTATAAATTACATTGTCCACAAAACTACAATCAGCTACAGTAAATGGTAAGAGTTTCAAAATTAATAGCAACCCTAATAAAACGATAAATATTGCTAATCACTGTAGAATTATACACTTAAGCAATGAAATTCGATTTTCTAGTTTATGACTGAGGAAGGGCTGGAATTGTCATGTGCTTCAGTGCAGGTGGACAGGGAACTATAGCCCTTTGCCTTGATAAACAGCTCCTTCTGAGACCTAACTTAAAGTGCTGCTAGTGCTTCTGAAATTTGAAGCAAACACGGGGGCAGATTTCTTTGGTGATGTATTGTGAGATGTACATGAGACAAATGTTAAGAATTTAGGTACTTTATAGGCCAGGTGTGGTGGCGCAAACCTTTAATCCTCCCACTCAGGAGGCAGAGACAGGAGAATCTCTGTGAGTTCCAGACCAGCCTGGTCTACATAGCAAGTTCCAGAACAGCCAGGGTTACATACAGAATCCTGTTTAAAAAAAAATACTCGAGTCAGTGATAAATTTAATGAATTAACAAATCTCAAATTCAGTATAGTCAACCAGTACGCTAAAAGAACTGAAACACTATCTGAAGTGTTTAAGTAATCCTTGTTTACTTTGTCAAACAGGAGGTTTGTATATAGAAGCTTAACTAGAAAAAATCTTGAACCCAGAGATTAACAAAGACAATAGAGTTAGATACCTAATATTAAACAACTGGCATTCTGAGAAACTGAATAACAGAAACCCATGGTGGTAGATAGACTATGTTGTTAGGTTGTATCTTAGTACCAAGGCTAACTTCTGTACTATAAAAATTTAAATGATTTGTTACAATAAGAACTTATAAACAAATGTCATGTATATTAATTATGCTTCTGATTGAATTTAAAATCTGTTGCTCATAAAAAGAAGAAAAATATTTGGCTTTGTACCATCTCAGAGGACGGGAAGGATTAACAATGTGTTTTTAAAGATTCACATATACTTTTGTGAAGTTGCTGCATTAGTCATCAAAAAGCTGAAAGATATTTTAGGTCTGAGTACAAATAAGACAGTTTCTAGTCACAGTAGACAGGAGAGGGCAGCTGTGTTCGTCCCAGTTCCAAAGCAGTTGGTAGATCCTATGTGGGGTCATGTTTACCTGTGTGACAGCTTCCTAAACAGCCTGTCCACTCAGAATACGAGGTATGAGTATCTACTTTCCATATAGACACGGGTAGAAAGTACATTTTAAAATTTTGTGTTGTTTGGGCCTACTACTGTGTGTGTGTTATGTTTGTGTGTCCACATGAACACAAGGGTGCACGTGAGTGTGCACAGGCACACAGCTTACAATATCATTTAAGATAGTTTTAATGAAATCCTAAAATATTCCAATGTTGTTAATCTCTTAACATTTCTCCTGTTTGCTTGTTAATTCCATGCTGGAATTGATTGGAATTAATTTAATTTGGCTTAGGCCATATACAAAGTATAAAATGTGAAAATAAAGGCGGGATTGATTATACATACATCTTGTAGAGTATTGCACTTTAGCTCACTGTGAGATGTCTCATGATTTAATTTACCTGAGGACAGTCTTGCCTCGGACGGTAGGATGAGCCCCATCTCCTTTCAGATAAATTGATGCTTTTTGAAAATATAACTGCTTTTAACGTATCACTTTTTTTTTCAATGAAGAATCTCTAAATGCATCTGTAAACTTGTTTTGTCCCAAGACACTCTACTGAAGCCCCCTGTGCAAAGGTCACGACTGCTTCTGGAAGAGTCATGCTTAAACTTCTACTTAGTCACAAGATAGCCACTTGACCAGTCCTCTTCAAAGCCACACAGTCTCCACTGGCTTACTGTTCCTTTTAAGAAACCCCTCTGGCTTTCCAAAGAACACTGCCAGCCAGCAGCACCATAAAGGATTTCTACTATCACTTGTTTAAAATAATGGAGTAATTTCAATTGATATTTTTCAAAGCATGCTTTAAAAAACTGTCTCAAGTGTTACGTATTTTTAGATTAAAAAAAAAAAAAAGAAGAATGCATTTTTAAGCCTCAATTCTGTGCACTGATCACACTTTAAAGCTGTCACTGGGTAAGGTAGAGTACACCATCGGGCTTCTAGGTTTTGATTTTTGTGGAAAACTGCCTCCTGATTTAGTGTAAATATTCTGGTGTGAATCCTCAAGTGTGGCTTTGGGCATGGCAGAATATTCTTTCCAAACATAGGTAAAAGTGCAAATATGCAAATGTGCGCTCCATGTTCCAAAGTTAGGAGGTTCTGAGGTCATCAAATACCTTAGCATCTAATCAACTCCAGACTTCACGTTTCACTATGCAGAGGTCAAAACACGGAGAACCATGAAACATAGCTATATCTCCAGACTTTTGTTAGTTGCAATAGATGGTGCAGTGTTGATGCAGATGGTTGTAAAGATGTTGAATACACGTACACGTTCATGGAAAACAGTTTGAGACTTCAGCCGTAGGAAAGCCATCAGTTCTGTGGAGTTACGTATAAGCTATGGTGATTCCTTATATCTAAATTACTGCACGTGAAGAGCAAAGGAGCAGTGTCTGTCACAGGTCCATTCAGTGGGGGTGTGACTGTGTAGGTGCCGCCGCCACACCCAGTCATGGTGCCGTACCAGCCCAAAGTTTGCGAGTTTGATAAACTGCAACAACAACAGTAAAGCAAATAAGCCACAGGGCAGTGATCAGAAGGTGCCACACTGGCATTAAAAAAACATTCCAGAGAAATTCACAACTCAGGAATATATTAAAATAAAATATGCAAAATAAACGACTTTCTACAAAGTTCTACCTAGCATCTTCTAGTGTGTTTGATCTGTAAGATGTATCACAAAAAACATATAATTCTCAAAAGTGGCAGGATGTGCCTGGCAGTGTTTTAATTATTATTATTACTGTACTTTGTTCCAGTACATCTGTATGTACATGTATTTCTTTAGTCCTCAGTACAAGCCATTAGGCAGGCTGAGTTATAGTCACTGTCTCACAGATGAAAACCAGGCTAAGCGTCTTGTCTAGTTGGAGCAAGGATTACTGAAAGATGAACCAAGCTGAACGAGTCCTGTTGGTGAGTAATAAGGCTTCTCAATGGTGTTGGAAGTGGAGGGCGTAGGAAGACTTGGTTTTTTGATCTGGAATTGCACTGGAAATATACAACCAGATACACAGTGCACAGCAATCCTTCCATGCCTGTCAACATGCGTGAGAGTGCGTGCATGCTCTGACTCTGAACCGAGAAAGGGCCCTAAGGTGATATAGCACCACTTTACTCCCAACGATTTTCAAGAAAGGGTAGTGAGCTGGCTTCAGTTCAGCTGACAGGTTTTTATAGAGCGTGTCCTACCACAGTTAAGATATAATGTGTTAAGCTACAGTATTTCATGATCATATGTATTGATGTATATTGCCAGATCCCTGGTTCGATGGGAGGGCTAGAATGCAGAGTTGTTCTTGTCTGTCAGTACTAATTCAGCCAAGGGACCAGTTACATCTACCTTCCTTCCCGTGAGTTCCCCAGTCTTGGCAAGTCGTCGTCACTGTCATACCGTCTTGGATTGTCGAAAAAGAAAGCCCTGGAGCTGTAGCTGTGGCTGCTTATCATGCCAGCAGGTGCCTGTGGACACAGCATTAAAGACTGGGTGAAGGCAGAGACCACAATCTGTGAGTTTTAGCCCCAAACTTTGCTAAAAACAGCAACATATGATAAATATCCCTTTAAAAACATGAGGTTGAGCCTTGGGGGATATTATGATATCTTACCAGATTCTGGTTTAATCTCTGTGCCCGGAAAAATAGTACCACTGACCATGCTGGTACATGCTCCCACAGAAAGAGGACCATTCCAAAGACAATGTAGTCTCCTCCATTTCCGTCTTCTCCCTGAGCCTGCCCATAGAGCACAGTCATTTTCACATTGGCTTTCTATTATTTATATTACGAGCAATCACATACATCAACTATCAACACAAAAGCACTCAACTTTTCTATGTTTTGTGATTTCTCATGTAATGATTATTTTCCCCTCAAGGACCATAACAGTACTTTTAATTTTTATCACAATAAGACAAACCTTTTAATGCACTATCTTAGAAAAGTAATTTTAGTTCTCGGATAATGCGGAATGATATCATTTGAGGCACCATAGCCTGAAGAGTGTTAGTTGTAAGTCATTACTGTTCCAACTGCCCCACGGACACTGAAGCATTATGAGTTAGGCCTGGGGAAAAATGAAGCATGTTAAGTAAATCCTCACAGCTGATTTTTAAAATACGCTATGGGACTACTCTATACACTGAAGTTGTTTCTATTCCACCAGATGCTTGGAGAAGGCAAACAGGAAAAGATGTAAAGAGAATCTGCCACATGGAATCACATGTGCAAAGTCCATCTCTCCTTATCAAATGAATGAAATAGTCTTCTAGAGCTCCTTAGATTCAGTGCCAAGTGGAAGCGATACAAAGACAGAACATGAAACTGTCAAACTGCACATTTAGGAAGGGATGGAACACGCTCAGAGGGTAAATATGTACAGCTACAATGTTGTGAATTAGGGTAAACACTTGGACATGCAAAGAACTACTAAGGCTCTTCCCTTTGCAAGGCTGATAGAAACCCACTTTAAAGAAAGTAATTATTTCCATATAAAAAACTGAACAAAAGTATTAAGATTTTACGTAGTTCTTTCATCCTTACAGTACTTTAGCTATATTTTCACTGGCTACTGCCAGACAATTACCTAGAGATATTAAAACGTCATCATTTTAAAAGTTAGCAACTAGGTTTATGAGTTTTCTATGAGGTATCTAGCACTGTTTCGTTGATAAAACTTTCTGGAGAATGATTTCAAGGTGTTACATGCAAATGAGAAATTTTAAACAGTTTTAAACAAGGTTATTGGAAGCCTAGATTGCATATAAGCATGTCTAAGTCAAACACTAAATGTCCTTGCTAAGATTACTTAATTATCAACTGCATTAACTTATAGGCTGGTAATATATGTCAGGCACTTACCTTATCTGAAAGATTATCCCAGCCATAATTAAATGGACTCTCTAAGGTATCCTGTGATATGGTGATCACTACCAGATTATAACAAGCTCTGGAAGAGTAGAGAAGAATGACTACAGAGCCCACGATGACAGTCTGGCACAGAGACATACCCTATAGAAAGGGAAAGCACAGCTGTGATTTCAGCAATGTTTGCCATGGGGAGCAAGCTGTTCATCAGCACACAGCACAGTCACCTCTTGCAAAGTACCTAGAGAGAGGGGTGGACACCTGCTCAAGTAACCTCTTGATTATCCTGCCTGTGGCTCCTGTTCCTAGAATGACACGCTGTGTTTAACGCTGTGTTTAAGTGCTTTGCCCACTTGCTAAATGGCAGCTGGAAGATTTTGTTTTACCGAAGTCACCTTATTCCTGTGGTAATACATAAGTGAACAAACTGGCCAAAGTTCTGAGCCATAGTTGATTATAGACAGTGTAGTCCACTCAGAGTGGTGGAAGGGGGAATAGAAACACTTGCCTGTTTGAATACACCTTTTTTCCCCTGATACAAGGCAGGAACAAAAATTCAGTTCCTTGCACATTCACTCCATTTTATTAGGAAATGGATGATCGTGCTTTGAGTGGTATCATGTTGCTAAAAAACAAAACAAAAAAAACAAAACAAAAAAAAAAAAAAACAAAAACAGGTATTTGACCAAGCTTTCAAATGTCTACACTATGGCTTTTACCATTTCCCAAGAGATAGAAAGTCCTCTGTATAACTCCCTGGTTTTCAACCATATTGGATACAAGAAAGTGGATTATAATACTGTTTGCAAGGACTCTCAATCTGGGGTCTTTATTTGAATACAATAGGTTTCCTCTGTAACCCAACATATATTTCATGTGGGTTAAAAACATTATCCTAAGAGGTGATGCCATTGTCAGAAATATTGATTCATTTCAGGTAAACACTCAATATAATAATTTGAAAGTTGTGTTCAATTGTCACTAGCTTAAGAAACACTTATAGCACGTAGCACACAAGGTCCAGGGTTGGTAAATGACCTGTAAGTCATGGGGGAGTGTTCCCATGGGAGTACTGTCCTCTGACCTTTGTGATATTCAAGAAGCAAAAACAGCTTATAATTATTTGGCCAGAATTAAACTTCATTTTATATAATAACATTTTGGTAGCCTGTCTCCTGTCGTCTGGAGCCACAAAACTCACCCTGCTGTGAGGGTTCCTTATGCTCTTTGTGCTGGCTCATGATCGTAAGTACTGATGAACATCTCTCTAGAACAAGGACTTACAGCAAAGCAGGACACTTACTCACATGGCCCCAGTAATATGGCACTGTTTCGTGGATTAGGAAGTGAATTAACCTGACGTAGGATCGTTTGCTGCTCTGAACCCCGACTCCATGCAAAATGAGAAGACTCCTCACGCAGATGAGCTGCAAGTCCAGCTCTGTGGAGCCTGTCTCAGCACTCCTGCTCTGCAAGCTGAACCCTGCCTGCCTTCTTTGAGTCAGTTAATTTCCTAACTCTTGTGGCATCAGGATACACTTTCTTACATTAAATGTTCCATGTCATAAGAACCGGTGATTTCAAATGCTAGAGGTTATGTCTCAATATTATGCTCAGTTAAAAGGAAGTTTAAATTCACCTTTCCAAAAAAAAAAAAAAAAAAAAAAAAAAGCAGAAGAGAATGACTTCAGTTCAGGTAGGGAAATTGCCCAATGGCCACTGGGAGTAAAAACCACGGTCATCTCGAGTGCAGAATCCAGGGACCCAGCTAGGATGTTAAGGCTAACACTTGTTTCCTTGTTGGATTATCTAATTTTTCTTTTTTGGATCTTAGTGGAAGAACAAAGGTCCACATTTGGATGATTAAGACAGCCTTTGTGACCCTGCTACCAGTGACCAGAGGAGAACACTACTTCTTTAAAGTTGAAGACTGATCGATATTATCTATGACATCTTTATGTTCTTAAAGTGAGTTACTCTTTGTACATGTTTATTAACTTACTGAGTGTGGTAAGAAAAGAAAGGAGCTCCCTCAAACTTTCAAAATTGTAATGAAGGCTATTTTTAAAATTAAAATTTGGAATAGCTAAAAAGAGTTTGTATAATTTAAATACATGCCATATTTTCCAGAAGCATATGTAATGTATAAAATCTCTCCTATTATAATTAGGGCAATTACATAAAACTTATATTCTGTTTTCTCAGAGTTTTATCAAGAGTTCAAATAGTCCATAAAATCACAGTACTAACACCAATACTGCTTGTTGTATGGAAAAATCCAACTCTACACCTGCAGCCACCCATTCATGGTTCTTTTGTCTATAGACAAATATCTGATTATAGCATGCTTCCAAATTTACATACTGGCATATCTGTTAACTTCTTTTATTTTCACTTTATATTTTAATTATGGTAAGTACATTAAATTTTATTTGTATTGTTGGTTCAAATGTATTGATTGCAGAATAGACAACAGTTATTAAAACACTTATTACTAGGACCAGTGAGATGGTGTACTAGATAAATGTGCCTGCTACCAATCCGGAAGCCCTAAGTGTGATACACAGGACCCCATGTGATAGTTGGAAAGAACTTGTCCTCTGACCTCCATATGTGTGCACACGTGTTCACATAACACACAAAATAAATAAATACAAAAATTTAAAAAAGAGTTTTTCATAGAAGGCTAGAGTGGTTCTGGCAGAGCTGAGAATCATTATTGTAAGTGACTTCCTCATAGGAATAATGCATGTTAGTGGCATCTGAAAAGAAAGAACTAAGAATAAAGAAAAAGATGCTCAGAACGATGTTGGCAGTAGATTTATTCTTTGAACCAACCCAGTACAATTATAACAAAATGTTTATTTCATAGTACATGAATGAATGAAGTTTGAAAAACTTAAAAGTTAAAATCTTCAGTAACATACATTTTAATTTTTCTGACTCCCCCAAATTAATAAAAACATTAACTTAGAATCAATCCAGAGTTTAAAAATATATGAAAATGTCTCACTATGATTCCTGACTGTTCTTGAACTCTGTGACCTTCAGTAAAATTCTATCTTAGCCTCCTGAATAGTTGGAACTATTCTGTGACTCGATATTCTGCTCAGAATAGATATTAAAAGAGTCATATAATTGAGAAGTATGTTAAGTATAAATAAAAAAAAAAGAATACTGTATGAATTACTCACCAAAGTACAAGGTCACACATGCACACTTGCCTTTTCCCCCAGAGAAAGAGAGAGAGAGAGAGAGAGAGAGAGAGAGAGAGAGAGAGAGAGAGAGAGGGGAAGGGAAGGAGGAAAGGAGGGGAGAGAGAGAGAGTGAGAAAGAGAACACTTTGTAAAATAAAATAACTGAGTAAAATGGGCTACCTCTGTGTGATGGTTTGTATATTCTTGGGCCAGGGAGTGGCACCATTTGGAGGTGTGGCCTTATTGGAATAGGGGTGACCTGGTTGGAGTAGGTGTGTCACTGTGGGTGTGGGCTTAAGATCCACACCCTAGTTGCCTGGAAGTCAGTCTTCCACTAGTGGCCTTTGAATGAAGATGTAGAACTCTCAGCTCTGCCTGCGCCATGCCTGCCTGGATACTGCCATGCTCCCACCTTGATGATAATGGACTGAACCTCTGAACCTATAAGCCAGCCCCAATTAAATGTTGTTTTTTTTTATAAGACTTGCCTTGGTCATGGTGTCTGTTCACAGCAGTAAAACCTTAACCAAGACACTCTGCTTAAACCTAAAAATAGTCTAAGGTTGTTTTTAAGGGGTCAATGGGCAAAGAATCAGTAACAATGAAGTAACTCATAAAAACAACTTATAGTCTAGTTATATAAAACAATGGAAGAATAACAGTGATTTAAAAAACAAATAGGATTAAGAACTGGAAAAAGGGTGCAACCACTCTGTAGGCTAAAGTTCTGCTAAGATGTAGGCCATCATCACTGACCCAGAGTTCCCACACAGCCAGTCATCCTCACATAGAAATACTCTCATTTTTGTTTTGCCAACTCAGTTCTGCCTCTTCTAGAGCTTCATGTGAGCAGAATCAAAGAGCATGGACTTGTTTGCAGGTTTCAATCAGCTGATGAGTCTCTATGTCACCAGTGCTTGCCTCTCATCAATTCCGAGGGTGACTAAGTCTTCACAGTTTGCCATGGCTTTTCTTGATTAAGTACCTGAAAGGCCCACTTTCTGGAAAATTCCAGGCAAACTGAGGCAGTTAATTATATTAAATTCACTATACAATTACATCAACTTGTTTATGTGATAGCTTGTTCATATGTCTTTTTCTTAATAGGCAGGTTCTGTGAACACTCATAAAATTATTGTGGATATACACTTTCACGCTTCTGGGCAGATACCCTGGAGTGGAATTTCTGAGTTGTATAGTAGGCAGAGGTTCAGCTGCTTTCAGAAATGATGTCTTCTTTCAAACATGGATGTAGAATTTTTTACATCCATTCAAGTCTGAGTTCTAGTGGCTTCATGCATTTGTCCAGTCCTAGATCCCACCTAGGTTGGCAAGGTTTTTCTCCTAGGTTTGCTGGTAAATGTGTAGCGATGTCTTCATTGACTGCCTCTCCATGACTACTAATGATCCTGGGTTTTTTTTTTTTTTTTGGCCCTTTATACATTTTGCCAACAATCTATTCAAATCTTTTAACACCTTCCAACTTAGGATGTCTTTTAAAAGTAACTATAGATTTTTATATATGCTGGATTTTTATATATGCTCCTTTTTGGATATGTGTATTGTAAGTATTTTTTGAAGCCTGTGGTTTGTATTTTCTTACCTTTTGATTATCTTTTTAAGTTTAATTAAATCTAATTTATTGACTTGCTTTTTCTTTTTAAAAAATTTTAATGGAATGCTGCTTTAAAGATTTTTATTTATTTAATGTATATGATGAGTACAGTGTAGTTGCACAGATGGTTGTGAGCCTTCATGTGGCATTAGCCCCCTATTTGAAGTATAGCTGGTGAAAAATTTCACCCATTTCTGGGCTGCTGTGTGCACTGTTGATAGTTTCCTTTGCTGGCAGAAACTTTTAAATTTCAGTTGTTGACACCTGGGGCTTCTTTCTGGGCTACTGAGATTCTGTTCAGGATGCCCTTTCCTACCACAGTGTCTTCTAAAAAGCAGTCCCCGTTTCTCCTGACAGTTTTATCATCTCAGATTTTAAATTATCTTCTTGACAAGATTGAATCTGTATTCATTCTTCTGTGGATGGACATGCAGTTTTGCCAGCACCATTTATTGAATGGGTTATCTTTTACAGTGCACGTTATTGCCTCATTTGTCAAAAATTAAATGGCCACAGCTTTGTTATTCTATTTCCATGTTGTCAATTTTGTTCTGTTGGTCTACTTGTTTATTCTTAGGCTAGTAGCACATTCTTAATTACTGTAGCTTTTTGAATAAGTTTCACAGCCATAAATCATAAACCGTTTTCCTTTTTGGTGTTACTTTCTACACCATTAAATACAGTATCTATTAGATACACATGAGTGTTTAAGTTTACATGAAATGGTCTTGTCTCCACTAGTAAGTGCTCATCAGTCATCTATGGCCATGAACCATAATGAACATTACAACTGCAGGAAACTTTCATTGTCCCCACCCCAAAATTATAGGCCCATCCACTATTTTATGTATTTAGGTTCTTTGCTTTTTCACACAAATTTTGAGATCAAATTAATTTAAAAAATTATAAGCCCAGTATACCTGCTCCAACCTGGGACACTCAAGTGAGATCTCTATGCCTAACCCTCTTACCCCAACCCGACTCCAGCAAGCCCAACAGCTTTGAACTCTGCCCTACACTACTGGAGCTCCACCTTTCTTCTAGTACACACCTCCACTTGCAATCTATGATCAGCACAGTGCTCCCCACCCCATAGCTCTGCCTGCCTCCCAGGAGGCCTGCTCAACCTGGGACACCCAGGGACTACCAGTCCAGCAAACACTGGAGACAACAAGATGGCAAAAGGCAAGCACAAGAACATAATTGACAGAAGCTAGTGCAATATGCTACCATCAGAGTCCAACTCTCCTAGTACATTAAGCGCTGGATATCCTTAAATCTCATCTCATGAAGATGATAGAGTCCTTTAAAGAGGATAAAAATAAATCTCTTAAATCAAACCAAAAGAACAAAATGGTCCAAGACCTAAAATGGAAACAGAAGCAATAAAGAAATAGAAATGGAGGCCACACTTGAGATGGAAATAGAATAGGAAAGAGAAAATAAAATAATTACCAAGGAAATGGAGCCAATGTAAATGTCCATCTGCAAGCATCACCAAGAGAATACAAGAGATAGAAGAGAGAATCTCAGGCATAAAAGATACCATAGACAGAAGTGGATGCTCAAAATCATCCATTGGACAGAGCACAAGGTCCCCAATGAAGGAGCTAGAGAAAGTACCCAAGGAGCTGAAGGGGTCTGAAGCCCCATAGGAGGAACATCAATATGAACTAACCAGTATCCCCATAGATCCTTGAAATTAAACCACCAATTAAAGAAAGTACATGGTGGGACATGTGGCTCTAGCTGTATATGTAGCTGAGGATGGCTTAGTCGGTCATGGGAGGAGAGGTCCTAGGTCCTGTGAAGGTTCTATGCCCCAGTATAGGGGAATGCCAGGACTGGAAATGGAGTGAGTGGGTTGGGGAACAGGGGAAATGGGGAGGGGATAAGGTTTTTTTGGAAGGGAAACTAGGAAAGGGGATAACATTTGAAATGTAAATAAAGAAAATGTCTAATTAAAAAAAGATACCATAGAAGAAATTGATAGATCAGTCAAAAAATGCCAAATATAAAAAAGTTTCTAACTCAAAACATCCAGGAAATTTGAGGCACTATGAAAAGACCAGACATAAAAATAATAGGAGTAGAAGAGGGTGAAGACTCCCAGTCCTAAGGGGCCAGAAAATATATCTTCAATAAAATCATAGAAGAAAACTTTCTTAACCTAAAGAAATGGCTATAAATGCACAAGAAGCTAACAGAACACCAAATAGACAGGACCAGAAAAGAAAGTCCTCCTACTACATAATAGTCAAATCACCATTATTTTACAGAACAAAGAAAGAATATTAAAAGTGGGAAGGGAAAAAGGTCAAGTAAAATATAAGGCAGACCTATGAGAACTATACTTGACTTCTCAACAAGGACTCTAAGATCCTGGACAGATGTCTTGTAGACCCTAAGAGACCACAGATGTCAGCTCAGACTACTATACCCAGCAAAACTCTAAAATTACCATAGATGGAGAAACCAAGATATTCCGTGACAAAACCAAATTTAATCACATTTTTTTTTTTTTTTTACTAATCCAGCCCTAAGGAGGATACCTGAAGGAAAATTCCAACACAAGGAGGGTAATTATACCCAAGAAAACACAAGAAATTAATCATCTCACAGCAAAATCAAAAGAAGAGAAACACACACACACACACACACACACACACACACAAACACACACACAGTACCACCACCAATATCAAAATAACAGGAACTAAGAATCATTGGCTATTGATATTTATCAACATCAATGGACTCAATTCACCAATA